>NC_133116.1:18007066-18187379 GCF_022965805.1 Primulina eburnea
TGGAAAGAAAGATTTTCTGAAGGCTAGAGAAAGCAGTTTAAGAAGTCTGGCGGCAGTTCTTCTAGTTCCAGTGGTCCCCAACAGAGTTATACCGGCGTTTATTGCGGAAATTGTGGAGGGAGACATTCCACTGAACAGTGCCAAGGAGTACTGGGTAGCTGCCACTTCTGCAAACAACAGGGACATTTTTCCAGAGTGTGTCCACAGAAAGGTTCTCAAAGATTTCAGGGAAACCGAATCATCTGGATCATAGCACAGTGGAGTAGACAATCAGCTGCTGTTCCTTCATTTCAGCCAGCACCATCTCAGTCACAGCAGAGGCCAGGAGGAAGCCAGATAGTCGGCCAGCCTCCTAGACAGCAGGCCAGATTATTTGCTTTGACCGAGGAGCAGGCTGAGGAAGCACCAGATGAGTGATGTTGCAGGTACTGATTTGTTTGATTATCCTGCATATGTATTGAGGGATGCCGGTGCTTCACATACTTTTATTTTTGAAGATTTGCATTGATGCATGCATCATCTGTTGAGTCCCTATTTACTGTAGTATTTGTTTATTTTCCTTTGGGGAAAAGATCTTGTATCAGTGATTTCTGTTAGATCTTGTGTACTACAGTAGGATGAGAATGAGATCGAGTTAGATCGTGTGGTAGCTTGTGTTGTGCTAGTGTTCTCTGATTCTGGGACGGCATTACTGATATTGATTATGCTGACTAAGTACAGAGCTACCCTAGATTAGTTCCAGAAGATGGTTATAATCAGATCTGAGATGACCAAGAATGAATATGGTACGATAAGGATTCTAGATTGAGAATTCCTTTGATCTTCGTACTAGCTATGACTCGATTATGACAGAAAGGAGCAGAGTGACTCCTTATGTATTCAGTTGATTTACTGAAATTGAGTCTATCATTGGCTGATTTACCAATGATATAAAAGTTATTAATGTTTTCTCTGATAAGACTTCAGATCTGATTCCAATCAGAGAGATTGATTTTAGCCTTGAATCTGATTGAATATTGATGCTTATTCTGAATACGTGTTTAAGACAAATGGTAGGCAATGGAGATTACATTGTACCGTCCGAACCAGAGCTGATGTTGAAACATTAGCAGTTCAAAAAGCTGATTAGAATGGTTAGAACTCAATAACGATAGTCAGAACAGAGTGTCGATCAGAGTAACAGATATGTGATTTTGTATTTTGTATGAGATTGATTATTCTGTGATGTCAGATGTGTCAGAATGGTACAGTACAGCTTGATATTGATAGGCAGAGCCGAATACCAGGTAGGTATTTCTTCTTTAATTTATGTTATTAACTGATTTGTGTATATCAAATAGTTCGAATCAGAAAGAACAGATATTGTCAGAAGCTTACAGTCATGGATTCAGTGTTCAGTCTGATGATTGAGACTGTATTGTATTCGAACAGATAGTGGTGATATAGACAGATGAGATCAGTTATAACAGAATTGTATTGAAATGTTGGCAGAAATTGTACTGATATGTCTAAATTGCTAACAGAAAAGATAGAAAGATAGAAATCAGAAGAATTATTACAGAATTGTAAAGTTCTAAATAGAAATGCGAGTACATTTCTATAGCCTTCGTAATGAAATTACCGTCTTTTTACAGATTGTAATATGATATGATTGTGATTGAAAGATTGTTCAATCTATATCTATTAGTTTGTACAAGATAACGTACAAACATGACCAGTGACACAGATTGATGTCAGAGAGCTGGTCAAAAAGAGCAGAAGGCAACAGTAGACTATGTCAGATTGTGATTTTGCTTGAGTTTGTATTCGTGATAGAGTATATCATGAACTTTCTCTTAGATGGTTTTACAGATTGACAGACCGTCAGAATGTATTAGCCAGATATTGGAAGATTTTTGTACAGCTTTAGTGCTGGATGTTAGCACTACTTGATATAACTTATTATCACTGTGTGACAATAACTATCAACTTATCAGATGGGTAATGAGATAGTTATAGACAAGACAGTATACGATGAGTACTACAGATTTCTTTTGAAGACAATTCGAAGGAAGATGCAGATAGTTCAGAATGGACAGATTTAAGAAACCAACGTCGGATGATGACGATTGGTAGTTGAAGCTAAAGATGGTTTATGTCTTTGGTTGAGGTAAACAGATTTGTTAACAGCTGATGATACTGATATGTGATAAGATGTAGATTGGTTTATACGGATGTTGTATAGCCAGTAATGCGATATTGATTCCGTCAGAAGGATTGGAGAAGTATTATGATATGATACTTAGTGAATTCTCATTCCAGATTGGAATCAGAAATCTGAGTTTTGAATTAAACTCTGTTATAGATTTCTTCTGATATATCTGAATTGATTGCTTGTGAGTTCGAGGACGAACTCAGATCTAAGAGGGGGAGAAATGTAATGCCCGAGATTTAATCATTTTAATCAGACGTTGATTAATTGACGTAATGGAAGTCATAGGAACTCAAATGACGAAGCCGGGCGTTGGTTTATGTTTAAGCCAAGATGTTGAACCGAACATCTCAAGATGTTAGGCCGAACATCTCGCGCCCGAGCGGCAGAAAAGCACCGCCCGAGCGCGCATGTATAATTGTGAGGGCCGAGAGTTCTTCGCCCTAGCGAGCAACTTTTGACCGCCCGAGCGACAGGAGATGTTCAGCCGAGGATCTCGACCGAAACTGACTCGCCCTAGCGGTAGGTTTTGACCGCCCTAGCGAGAAACGTGCAGAACATGCACAATGCCACTTGCCCTTATATCATGCAATGTATATATATATATATACATACAAACGAAAAATTCTTCAGAAATGAAGGAAACCGAGGCAAGAGGGAAAGAAAGGGTTCGACGCATAGATTTGTGATTTACGAGAAATCCGTCCGTCTGATTTTGAATCCGACTGCAGTACTGTGTTCCTATCAACACAGGCGACAACTGGACGTAAGTTTTGCTAAGTTTTGACATGCTCTGAAATTATGATGTTGTCAGAATTGAATAGAATTCATATATGATGTTCTTGACATGTTAGACATCATAGAATCGAAGTCAGATTTAGAAACTGAATGATTATGAAATTGTTATGATTTTCGGAGTAGTTTTGGAGTCGATTTGATATCAGAATTGAGTTGTATCGATTATGAGATATTAGAGTTGATATCTGACTGATATGGTATTGCTGGATATATTGGAATTATGACGTGATGTCGTTGAAACAGAATTTGATTGAATTCTGATTATATCCAGTATTGGTTGGATGGTGTATTGATATTATACCCTCAATATCGTTATTGTCAGACTGAGTATTGACAGGCTTGGGGTTCGAGACTTCGACAGAGTCAGAATAACAGAAGGACAGGTATAAATTAATGTTGAGTTGGGATTGCACAACTCGAGTGAGGTTTGACTCGAGTTTCCCTAAATCACATACTTTTATTTATTGCATTGATATTTGCAATTGATAAGACTTATGATTGTAGCTTATTGATTTATAGCTACTGTATGATAAGATTAATATTTGTAGCCTATTGATTATAGTTACTGCATGAGATGACTACTGATTCGTTAGTCATTGACTGAATGGTTTAGATACTGAATGCATGTATTGATTACTGAGTCGTGAGTCATAGGCTGATTCGCCTAGTCACCTGTTGATTCGTCCGGTTATAGACTGATTCGTCTATTTATGGGCTGATTCGCCTAATTATAGCTGATTCGCTATATTTTGACTGATTCGTCTAAACTTAAGCTGATTCGCTTAATTACAGGCTGATTCGTCTGGTTATTGGCTGATTCGCCTAATTCTTGACTGATTCGTCAATTCTGCGGCTGATTCGCCCAGACACTGAATATATGAATTATATCGATGCCGTTTAGGGATTGAGTCATTCCTATCGACTGAGATTCGGTATATTATCATTATTCAGACATCGGGATCCCTAGGATAGAGTTGAGTCGAGTCTGAGACGACGTGTTAGTTGAGTCGAGTCTGAGATAACGCGTCGGTTGAGTTGAGTCGGATATGACAGGTTGAATTACATTGGTTATATCATTCATGTTTATTGAATGCTTGATATTGATTATGTTTCTGATTTGAGACATGTTATGAATACTTCTTATATGCTTTCGTATATGTTTTTATATGACTGCATGTTTACATTGTTTATACTGGATATTTATATCTCACCGGAGTTATCCGGCTGTTGTCTTGTTTTGTATGTGTGCATGACAACAGGTGGGGCTGGAGCAGGGTCAAGAAGAGGATGAGAGAAGATTAGATAGCGTGGAGGCTCCGGACTTGGTTAGACATAGGGTTAGACACTTGATATTAGCTGTTAAACCCTAGTTGAATAAATGTATGTAGTACAGGACTTGTACTTTTATACTGAGTTGTATGTTCATGTTTAATATGTAATTTGAGTAAATTACATTACGTTTCCGCTTTGTATTTGGAAAAAATTTAGACCCTGTTTTATAATTGATTAATTAGTCCCAATGATGATTAAGTACTTGATTAGCGTCCGGGTCCCCACACAACCCCTATCAAATCTCTTCACAAACTCAGCCACAGTGGCATCTCCCTGGCGAAGAGCCATAAATTCCCTCTTTATTCGGCTCCTAGCATCCGGAGTGAAATATTTCTCATAGAACTTCGTCTTGAACTGTGCCCAAGTGAGTGTAGCCAGGTCAACACCATGCTCGGCTCCTTCCCACCATAAAGAAGCGTCATCCCTAAACAGATAAGTGGTACACCTCACACGGTCAACATCTCCCATGTCCAGATAGCGAAAGTGTACCTCGAGTGAACGGATCCAGCTCTCAGTAGCAAAAGGGTCGGTAGTGCCAGGGAATTCCTTCGGCCCTAGCTTCCGGAACTGATCATAAATATCATGTGTGGTCTAGGTGGCTGCTGAGTCTGTTGTTGCTGCATTTGCTGCAGCTGCTGCTGCAACTGCAGCTGCTGTAACTGTTGTTGTTGTAACTGTTGCTCGAAGAGACGAGCCATCCCTTCAAGAGCACGTGTAGCAGCATCTGGTGGTGGTCCATTTCCTTGATTATTCCCCTGACGATTAACGCTGTTCTCTGCTCGGTTCTCATTACTACGGGCACGTCTAGGAGGCATTTTATCTGAGCGTTTTCCAAATACTATCGTAACCAACATGCATTTTTAAAATGAATAGCATCTAATATTTACATTTGATAGTCATGTAAGCAAGTACATCTGATCAATTAATACATAAGAAGATAATAAAATTTTAAAGCAATAAAACTCACAAACATTGAGGCGTGACTTCTCGAGCTCCTTGGAAGCAGCAACATGCATAACCCTTTTCAAGAACAACCGCTCTGATACCAACTGAAACGACCCTAACTTCTAATTCATTTTAATTTACACTAGTTTTTTTTTTGTAAAGTCATGCATAATTATTTCATCATGAATAAACTATCATAAATAATCAAATAAACAAAACTCCATATCATCCATAATCATTCATGCGGAATAAGTAAAATAAGCATTAAAAATCTAAAATTAAAGCGATAATCCATAAAATCATCAAAAGTCTTTAACATATGCGGAATTTATAGGTCCTCGGGTATGCACTGCGCCCTCCGGATAACTCGATAGTCCGCACCTCAAGACTCAAAATCATCATTACCTGCAACCATTCAAACCTAGTGAGTCTAATGACTCAGCATGCTCAAACCTCATATAGCAAGTACATAAATATACAATCACATACATAAAAATTACTTTTACTAAAAATAGATTTTTCTATGCAATCATGAAACTTTCAAAATATGCAACTTTAGAAATCATGCTTAAAAATGAACCTTTCTCTTTAAAATTATCCTTTTGATGTGAAGTCCGATCCTCGAAAGTGACACCTCTTATTCGATTGATCAATCTATAAACCATAGTACTATGCCGCCGTGTTCAACGTCCACGTTTTCGACGATCCCCACCGACTATCATAAACATAACTTCACCGTTCACGTTTTCAACGGATCTGTTATCATTGAGATTACCGCCCACGTTTTCGACGGTTCACTCCCTTCCTTAATTGCAAGTTCACCGTTCACGTTTTCAACGGATCCCTTATTATTGAGATTCCCGCCCACGTTTTCGACGGTTCACTCCCTCTTTTTATTGCAAGTTCACCGTTCACGTTTTCAACGGATCCCTTACTACCTTTTCGTCACGATCAATTCGCATTCCTCAAAAATATTTCGCTTTACCTTTTAATTTAATCAAATATTCATAATTTTCCATATTCTTTAATATTCCCAAAAATGGCTCATATCATTCGTATACGTCGAAATTGCTAACAATGGCAAATACATGCAAATACGTTAAAATTATTAAAATAGCATATATCATGCATATACTTTAAAACTTATAAAAATAACCTTTAACATGATCTGGAATTGTTTAAGGAAGTTGCAAACCACCCTCGTTTTCCTCGAACCGGCCGCACATATTTCAATGTTATACGTTCCTGGACGACCCTAGACTTTGACTCAAGGAGAAAAATCAATTTTAAAACTTTAAAATACCCAAAAATATCCAGTAGATTTCTGGAAATTTAATCTTAGGTCCTACGTTTCAAAAACGACTCAATTCGCTCACCGGATGGATCGTTTGCCACCGTTTTTGCGTTTTCGGTAAAACAAATGACCAAACTACCCTCCCGACTCAAACCAACCCGAGACCAGACCTTTATTAACATCCTAAGACACCATTTAAGTTGCTGGAAGTCCCAAGCCCAAGTAAAAACCGAAATTAGGCTTTAGAAGTTTACCTAGGCTCACTTCGCTCCTATTTTGACATGTTCGGGCAATTTACGACCCCAACAGACCACGGCTCGAAACGACCTCGAACCAGGCCCTAGACCCCTTACTTAGACACTAAATAAGACCATGGTCAGGCCCCTTTTTATACAGACCCAACACCCCAATCCCTAGACACCACGCACCAGCAGCACACCGCATGCACCCTTGCGCAACAGCAGCTCTTGCACGCACCAGCAGCTGTTGCAGCCTTTTGGCTCGACCCTTGGCTCACTCCAGACCCTCACTAGGACCCTAAGGCATGACCCTAGCCCCTGGTCCAGCCCTTGAACCGACCCCTTAGCCCTAGGTACCGCACACAACCCAAACAAGCCAACAAGGCCAGTTTCTGGAAATTCGGTCGCAGCACTTTGCCCGCTGGTATAGGCACTGTCCGCAACTCTCCAAGCCCTTCCTAGGACCCTAACCCTTCCCTCAAGACCACGGCTAGGACCCCATGCAGCCACCATGGCCGATGGACCCAAGCCGCCGCCCCTTAAACCACACGGCCTGCACACATTTGTGTGCAGGGATGAACAGCCCTATGGGGCTTCTTGGTTCACCCTTTTTCCCTTAAATACTCTTCTTAAACATCTATACCAGCCCTCTCTTACCTTGGTTTGCATCCTTCCCTTAACAATCTAATAAACTTCAAAAATCTTTATGAAAACATGAGATGCACATGTAGGAAATTGAAAATCATCATCCTTGTAAACTTCACACACAAAATCAGAATACATGCAATAATATGGATTGAATGGTGCATCAAGAAGGGTTTGAAAACATGCCTTGATCCTCTATTCTTACAAGATACGAGAGACGGCGCGACGAGAGACGAACGAGAAGCGAAACTTTCCTCCTTCCCTTGTTTCCTCTAGGTTTTGGCCACCCCTAGGACTCTAGTGTGTGTTTGTGCGTGCTGGTGGTGTGAGAGACGTGAGTGATGGGGAAGGGTTGGGTAGGTTTTATTTAAATAAACCATTAAGTGTTAATTGGGCTTAATTATTCATAATGGGACTTATAATTAATTAATTAATATAAATATCTACAAACTAGGCCCATTAAGGTGTTGATTAAATAAATATTTAATCCACTAAAAAGTCCCAATAAAATTAAAAATATTTGGTGCTACTAGTTTCTAATATCGCACGCCCGGAACTACTAATTTTCTTCGTAAAAATTCGTTACCGAATAAATTCGTCCCTTACTATAAATTTATTTCCGCTTTCTTAATTTAGAATTTCTAAATATAGAATTTATATTTATAACTTTCTAAAAATAGAAACTTTAACAAAATCGTCCCCGGTTCTCTCGCCTTTGCCGTACATCGTGAATTCGACTTCAGAAGGTTCATATTCATAACATTCGATTAAATAATCATTTAACCATGCAAATACTTAAGCATGCTTCAAATAAATTTTCATGCATGCATGTGGTTAGTGTGTTCGAGTTTTCGGGCGTTACATTGACAAACCCGATTAATAATTTCATAAACTTTACTAAACAAAATATTTTAAATAAGCACCAATGGGCTTATTGGGCTTGATTAACCTTGTTAATGGGCCTAATCTATCAATCAGTGTTTTGATTTGCATTTTAAATACAAAACCCCACCCCATATCAACAAATTACACGCCTCCGCTCTACCATCACACACAAGGAATATTTTCACTCCAAAAAACTCATGGCACACACGTGAACATCAATAGGAAGCATCAAAATTTTGTCAAGGTTTTCAAGCCAAAGTCCCCTCGTCGTCGTTCTTCAATTCGTCAACGATAATTCGTGCGTTTAATACGCAAAGGCGCGCCATATTATTTCTTTTACTCATCCATAACACCATAATATTTATTTAATTTTGTATTGCATGAAAAACAAGTGACACTTCATATTATTTTCGTAACTATGCATATACATGTGCTAAACTCATGAATTTGCTTTCCAAAAACATGTTTAATATGTTATTAATGGGTTGACATGATTAGGGTATTATCAAGGGTCGTTCTACACGAGTTTAAGGAGTCCTAGAACACACACAACACGCTGCACACATTGAAGAACAAAGCTGGAACCAAAACTGGTGTGTTTTTTCTTGGGGGCTCGGGTTTAAGGGTGTTTTGCTGCATGGCATGGCACAGCTGGGACCAGGGTTGTCTAGGGTAATGCTTGAGTCAGGGAAGGAGTCCTTACCATGCTAGGACTTAAGGGTCACGGCTGGGAGCTGCACAAAGGAGTTGTGGCTCGGCCAAGGGGCTACGGGCTGGGCTAGGTTAGGTCCTTAGGATACTAAGAGGGTGCACAAGGGTCTGGTCTCTGGTCTGGCTCGTTGGTTAAGTTGTTGTGTGGAGTTCGAATAGTCCTAAGGCAAGAAGTGCTCTCAGCCGTGAGCTTCATCTGATGTATGGCTTCGGTTTTGAGCTTGGGGTCAGGTCCAAAGGATTCTAAGGGTTCATGAGGGTCCAAGGGAGCGCTGGTTCAAGGTTGGCTCAGGCTGTCTCGAAGGTGGTTCGATGAAAATCGATTATGGCTCTAGGGTGACTTAGGAAGTTCGAATGAGGTTTTTCTTCATGGTTTTAATTCAAAACATGGCTCACGGGGGTCGAGTCATGGTTCACAAGGGTTATTTAAATATAAAAAGTACAAGTTTTAAATTTGGGAATTTTATAATAAAATTTGGTTTAATCCGGGATTAAAACGCAGTCATATGTTATAATTAAAAATTAAATTAAAATCCATCGATTTAAGCTAAATAAAATAGAAGAAAATTAATGTAAGCTCAAAATTATTATTTGGGATGATCTAGAGTCAACGAAATTAATAAAATGTCAAAAACATGAAATTTTACGTCTTAGGGTAAAACAGTAATTTTACACCCGAAAATTAGTAAATGTCATGGCAGTGTCCTGAATGCTGTTTTATATGTTAATATGATTATTTTACATGTTTATGGAATTTTATGATGAACGATAACGCTAAAAGACATGTTGCATACTTTGTTTAAAAGAAAACCGTTATATGCATGTTTAATTTTTATAAGTGATGAAAATACGAAATGTTGAAGGAAGGGAAGTAAGTGTGACTAATATGATGATACGATGATATGATGATATGTTAATACGTAGGCCAAGGTTCAGTTGACGGGTGAAAGTGTCGCGATGTCCACGCTGCCCAATGTTGTGGTTACATGTAGATGGATCCATCTTCCCAATACGAATACGCGCAAATACAAAAGTCACAATTAACTGTCTGAATTCAACGAAAAATGAATACGTATATGAATATGATGAATACAAATATTTTTATGATGAATATGAATAATTTTACGATGAAATGAAAATTTTCATGTTTAAGTTTATGCATCATTTTGAAAATGTTATTTTACGCAAAAGTATTTTCACTGTTGCATGTGATTTGTATATGTATTACTTGTTATCAAAATTATGTTTTTTTGAGACTTCAGACTAACTGGGTGTAATGCCCGGAATTTTAATCCTAGTAGTCTATAATTATTGATATATAATTTGATATGATTATGAAAGGATTAATCGGGACATGAAATGAGATTAAATATGACGGGTGCAAATGTTGGACAGAACTAGTGGCGCCCGAGCGGTAAGAAATGACCGCCCGAGCGCCAAAGTTCCATAGAAACACATCTTGGACAGAAGGTGTGGCGCCCGGGCGGTAGTTTTTGACCGCCCGAGCGCCAATGTGCAACCCGGAAGATTTTGGACAGAGGATGCCGCGCTCGAGTGGTAGTTTATTACCGCCCGAGCGCCGACCGAAATTCAAGAAATGGACACGTATCATTAACCGAGCACCTTAGAATATATATACGTAAATCCCTCATAATTCAGTGGAAAGAAAGGTAAGAATCGAGAAAAGGGGTCAGTGGAAGTTCACCGAAAATCCTTACACCTTTTGTGAGAAATCCGTCCGTCCAAATTGTAATCCGACTTCAGTACTGTAATACTATCGACGTAGGCTACACTTTGACGTAAGTTTTACTACGTTTTGACATGCTTTGGAATTATGCTATTGTCAGAATTGAATAGGATTCAGATATGATGTTCTTGACATGTTAGACATCATAGAATCGAAGTCAGATTAAGAAACGGACTGATTATGGAATTGTTATGAATTTTAGGGTATATTGATTTATACCGGACAGATTTGAATTGTGACGGGATTACGGATTGTATTGGATATGAATTATAGATTGTAACTGTTATCTGGTGAATTGGTATTGACGGGGATATTGAAATTGTACCGTTATACCGTTGATTTTGAATTAAATCCAGATTGATCAGATTGTTATGGAATTGACTGGTATATTGATATGAGATTATTGATATTGTCAGTACGAGACAGATTGTGAGTTCAGGACTTGGACTGAGCAGGAAACCGAGACTGCAACGAAAGGTATAAGTCAATGTGGTATTGGGAGATGGACTTGAGTCGGTTTAGACTTGGGTTTCCCTAAATCACATACTTTACTTTATTGCATTGATATTTGCATTGAGTTGATTGATATACTTGTTCTCTTGATTTTAGACAGCAGGTATTAGACGAGTAGTCTTATGACAGAAGTGCCGTTAGCGGTGGGATCACCACGGGCACATTGCACGATGTCATAAGATTGTGTATTGGCGGTTGTGCCAAAGACTGTCACTGGATGTTTGGCTATCGATGTGGATAGGATGGTGGCTTTTTCTATTACTGTTAATCAGTATTGTATCGATGTGGATAGATTAGTAGCTCTTCTATTACTGTTAATCGATGTCATATCGATGTGGATAGAATTAGAGTTGCTTCTATTACTGTTGATCGGTACTATATTGATGTGGATAGAATAATAGCTTCCTCTATTACTGGTAATCGATACCGTATCGATGTGAATAGAACTAGAGTCTTTTCTATTACTGTTGATCGATACCATATCGGCGTGGATAGAACTGGAGTCTTTTCTATTACTGCTAGTCGATATACGCATGCCAACTTCTGGAATCGGGATCCCTAGACTAGGACTGAGTCTAGTCTGAATGATGTAGCTACGAGTATTGTCGACAGTTTGATATTGATTATGTTTCAGACTTTGTTACATATATCTGTTACCTGATTACATGCTTTATATTGTTTATATGATTGCATGTTTCGTTGATTTATACTGGGAGTATATTCTCACCGGTTTATCCGCCTGTTGTCTTGTCTGTATGTGTACTTGACAACAGGTGGGACAGGTTCAGGGTCCAGGAGATGAAGAGAGAGATCGTGATTAGAGTGGTGGCACCGGACTTGGACTAGAGATAGGGTTGAACACTTGATAGTAGTTGTCAAACCCTAGTTTGAATAAATGTTTGTAATACAGGATGTGTATTTTATATATACTGATATGTATATATATGTCTTGATTTCACTACGTTCCGCATTTTAAAAAGAAAATTTTTTTTAGACCCTGTTTTATAATTGATTAATTAGTCCCAAAGATGATTAAGAATTTGATTAGCGTCTGGGTCCCCACAACAGGTGGTATCAGAGCGATAGATCTTTGAGATTGAGATAGGAGCTAGTGAGCGGGGTAGGTTGATTTTCTTTCCTGCTTTTGATTGCTAGCATGATTCCTGTTTTATTATATGCTACCTGAATTATCTAATATTGATATGGTATTGTATATTATTGGAATGGATCAGCTGTAAGATGATCCGAGGAGGCTTGAAACAGGATTATTGTTGGAATTGCTAACCCTTTTGGTTATAAGATATGCGTCCGAGAAGAATGCCAGAACAGGGGAGTACCTCAAATCCTCCCATGGATGTGACACCTACAGCAATGGAGAAATTGCTGAAAATATTTCAGTCATTTCATCCACCGACTTTGAAAGGAACGGAGAATTCCGTGGAATGTGAAAGTTGGTTGGACGATATTGAATCGTTGTTCGAATCTTTGGAATATAATGAGGAAAAGAGGGTGAAACTGATCGGACACCAGTTGCATGACGTTGCTAAACACTGGTGGAACACGACAAAACGGGCTTTGGAATTACGAGGTACGGCCATTACCTGAAATGTGTTTAAGACTGAATTTTATCTACGGTTCTTTCCAGTTTCATATAGGAAGGACAAGGGAGCCGAGTTTGCAAACTTGAAACAAGGCCAGTTAAACATTGAGGATTATGTGGCTAAGTTCTCTACTCTGCTCCGCTTTGCCCCTCATGTGGCTGAGAGTGATGAGGCCGTTGCAGACCAGTTCATAAATGGTCTAAATCCTGAAATCTTTACCTTGGTGAATACCAGAAGGCCAAACAATTTCACTGATGCCTTGAACCAAGCCAAGGGAGCCGAGGCCGGTTTAATGAGACAGAGAGAGGCCTCGTTTCTGCCTTCAGTATCGAGATCACAGCTACCTCCACCAGCTCCCCGATTTGAGAGCGGCAGTGTTAGTGGGAAGAAAGACTTCCTGAAAGCTAAAGGGAAGAAATTCAAGAAAGCTGGAAGTAGTTCATCCAGTTCGAGTGGCTCCAGACAGACTGGTCAGGGCCAGAGTTACACAGGACCCTACTGTAGCACTTGTGGAGGGAACCATTCCACAGAGCAGTGCCGAGGAGTGTTCGGCAATTGCCGCATTTGTAAGCAGCATGGACACTTTGCCCGCGTGTGTCCACAGCGTGGTGCCCAGGGATCTCAGGCTGCTGAGTCGTCTGGATCAGCGGCTCAGACAGGAAGACGATCTTCTGCCGTTCATTCCTTTCAGCCAGCACTGTCTACTCAGTCACAGCAGAGGCCGGGAGGGAGCCAGATAGCGAGCCAGCCTCCTCGACAGCAGGCCCGACTATTTTCTTTGACTGAGGAGCAAGCACAGGATGCACCTGATGATGTCGTGGCAGGTAACTGTTTTATTTCTGGTTATCTTGCATATGTTCTGATTGACACTGGTGCATCGCATACTTTTATTTCCGAGAGATTTGCATTGAGTCATGCATTACCTATTGAGTCATTGTCTGTGGTAGTGTCTGTTTCTTCTCCGTTAGGAACATGTTTGATATCATTGAAATATGTGAAACCTTGTAGACTGCAGTACGATGGACATACGATTGAGCTAGACTGTATTGTGCTTGGTTTATCTGATTTTGATTGTATTATCGGTATCGATATGTTTACCAAGTACCGAGCTACAGTCGATTGTTTCCACAAGATAGTTCGATTCAGACCTGAGATGGCTGAGGAGTGGAAATTTTATGGTAAGGGTTCTCGTGCTAGAATTCCTTTGATATCTGCAGTGAATATGACACGATTGTTGCAGAAAGGAGCGGATGGATTCCTGGTTTATTTAGTTGATTTACTGAAAAAGAGCCCATCATTGGCAGATTTGCCAGTGGTGTGCGAGTTTGCTGATGTCTTTCCTGACGAGATTCCTGGATTACCTCCGATGCGAGAGATAGACTTCAGCATTGAATTGATGCCAGGCACTGTACCGATATCCAGAGCTCCATACCGAATGGCACCGATAGAGTTGAGAGAATTAAAGGAACAGTTGGAGGATTTACTGGCCAAGGGTTACATTAGACTTAGTGTATCTCCTTGGGGTGCTCCAGTACTGTTCGTAAGAAAGAAAGATGGGTCGATGAGACTTTGTATCGACTACAGGCAATTGAACAAAGCAACAATAAAGAATAAATATCCGTTGCCACGGATTGACAATTTGTTTGATCAATTGCAAGGTTCATCTGTGTATTCCAAGATTGACTTGAGATCCGGATACCATCAATTGAGAGTCAGGGATTCTGATATCTCAAAGACAGCATTTAGAACCAGGTATGGACATTATGAATTTATTGTCATGCCTTTCGGTTTGACTAATGCACCGGCGGTATTTTATGGGATTGATGAACCGCGTCTTTCAGAAATATTTGGATGAATTTGTTATCATATTCATTGACGATATATTGATTTATTCAAAGAATATGATTGAACATGCTAATCATCTGAGGATTGTATTAAGAATTCTGAGGGCTGAAAAGTTGTATGCGAAACTGTCAAAATGCGAATTTTGGTTGAAACAGGTAGTGTTTTTGGGTCACATTATATCAGGAGATGGTATATCTGTTGATCCTAGTAAGGTTGAAGCCGTGATTAGTTGGCCGAGACCTACGTCTGTACCAGAAATTCGCAGTTTTATGGGTTTGGCAGGGTATTACCGACGTTTTATTAAAGATTTCTCGAGCATTGCCAAACCGATTACACAGTTGACTCAGAAAAATGCTCCATTTGTTTGGTCTGAGGAATGTGAGACCAGTTTTCTCGAGTTGAAGAAGAGATTGACCAGTGCTCCTGTATTAACGATTCCTACAGGTACTGGTGATTTTGTGGTCTATTGTGATGCATCTCACCAAGGATTGGGTTGTGTTTTAATGCACCGAGGGCATGTGATTGCTTATGCCTCAAGACAGCTGAAACCCAGTGAAACTCGATATCCAATTCATGATCTTGAATTGGCAGCCATAGTCTTTGCATTAAAGATATGGCGACATTATCTATACGGTGAGAAATTTGAAATATATTCTGATCACTAAAGCTTGAAATATCTGTTTTCACAATCTGAATTGAATATGAGACATCGAAGATGGCTAGACTTATTGAAAGACTTCAATTGTGAAATCAAATATTATCCAGGAAAATCTAATGCAGCAGTTGATGCACTAAGTCGAAAGATGTGTTCTTTATCTTTATCGACGATTGGTGTATCAAATTTGATTGAAGATTGCTGCTTGT
This sequence comes from Primulina eburnea, assembly GCF_022965805.1. NCBI lineage: Eukaryota > Viridiplantae > Streptophyta > Magnoliopsida > Lamiales > Gesneriaceae > Primulina > Primulina eburnea. The sequence goes on from NC_133116.1 coordinate 18,022,677, forward strand.
CGGGATTAGTATTTGAGACAAATCGTCAGCCTCTGAGATTGTGTGCTATCCGGGCTGAACCAGAGCTACTTTTGAAAATTAAAGAAGCTCAGAAAGTTGATCAGAATATACAGAATTCGATTGTTATGGTCAGAGCTGGTCATCAATCGGAGTATCGAGTTTGTGACGGTATTTTGTATGTGAATAATCGTTTGGTTGTGCCAAATGTTTCAGAGTTGAAACAGCGGATATTGATAGAGGCGCACAACAGTCGTTTTAGCATTCATCCTGGTGGCAGGAAAATGTATAATGATTTAAAAACACAGTATTGGTGGAAACAAATGAAGTCTGATGTGACTAAATTTGTAGCCAAGTGTCTGAATTGCCAACAGGTGAAGGCTGAAAGAAAGAAACCAGGAGGATTGTTACAGAGTTTGTCGATTCCTGAATGGAAATGGGATCACATTTCCATGGATTTTGTGACACAATTACCGAGATCCTCCCGAGGTTGTGATGCGATTTGGGTCGTGATTGATCGATTGACCAAATCTGCTTGTTTTATTCCATACAAGATAACATACCGATACGACCAGATGGCTGATGTTTATATTCGAGAAGTGGTTAGATTGCACGGAGTGCCGAAATCGATTGTTTCAGACCGAGATCCTTGATTTACTTCGCACTTCTGGCAGAGCCTGCAACAAGCTCTTGGTACGAAGTTACATCTTAGTACCGCATATCATCCACAGACTGACGGACAGTCAGAGCGTACGATACAGACATTGGAAGATATGCTGAGAGCTTTAGTACTTGATTTTAGTACTAACTGGCAAGATGCATTGCCTCTTTGCGAATTTTCATACAACAATAGCTATCAAACGAGTATTGAGATGGCTCCATTTGAAGCGTTGTACGGAAAGAAATGCAGATCCCCTCTGTATTGGGATGATATCTCTGAAGTTCCTGAGACTGGACCTGATATGATCAGAGATATGACTGGAAAAGTAAAATTGATTCAGAAGAAAATGAAGGCAGCCCAGGATCGACAAGCCAAATATGCCAATCTCAGACGACGACCGTTGGTATTTGAGGTAGGAGACCGAGTATTCCTGAAGATTTCACCTTTCAGAGGAGTTGTCAGATTTGGCAAGAAAGGGAAATTGTGTCCAAGATATGTGGGTCCTTATGAGATTCTTGAAAAGATAGGAGATCGTGCCTATCGACTTGCCTTGCCGCCTTCATTATCCGAAATACATGATGTCTTTCATGTATCTATGCTGCGGAAGTATCTCCCTGATGATTCTTAGGTGATTCAGCCAGACGAGATCGAGCTGGATGAGACATTGAGTTATGTCGAGAAACCGATCCGGATTATCGATCGTAAAGAAAAACAGCTCAGAACAAAGATGATTCCGTTGGTGAAAGTACAATGGACTCATCATGGTGTTGAAGAAGCTACGTGGGAGACTGAGTCTGATATGAGACAAGAATTCCCAGCATTATTTCATTGATGTAAATTTCTTATACTCCTTAGGGATATGATGAATTGCCTGTGATTTCGAGGACGAAATCGTATCTTAGGGGGGGAGAAATGTAATGCCCGGAATTTTAATCCTAGTAATCTATAATTATTGATATATAATTTGATATGATTATGAAAGGATTAATCGGGACATGAAATGAGATTAAATATGACGGGTGCAAGTGTTGGACAGAACTAGTGGCGCCCGAGCGGTAAGAAATGACCGCCCGAGCACCAAAGTTCCATAGAAACACATCTTGGACAGAAGGTGTGGCGCCCGGGCGGTAGTTTTTGACCGCCCGAGCGCCAATGTGCAACCCGGAAGATTTTGGACAGAGGATGCCGCGCTCGAGCGGTAGTTTATTACCGCCCGAGCGCCGAGCGAAATTCAAGAAATGGACACGTATCATTAACCGAGCACCTTAGAATATATATACGTAAATCCCTCATAATTCAGTGGAAAGAAAGGTAAGAATCGAGAAAAGGGGTCAGTGGAAGTTCACCGAAAATCCTTACACCTTTTGTGAGAAATCCGTCCGTCCAAATTGTAATCCGACTTCAGTACTGTAATCCTACCGACGTAGGCTACACTTTGACATAAGTTTTACTACGTTTTGACATGCTTTGAAATTATGCTATTGTCAGAATTGAATAGGATTCAGATATGATGTTCTTGACATGTTAGACATCATAGAATCGAAGTCAGATTAAGAAACGGACTGATTATGGAATTGTTATGAATTTTAGGGTATATTGATTTATACCGGACATATTTGAATTGTGACGGGATTACGGATTGTATTGGATATGAGTTATAGATTGTAACTGTTATCTGGTGAATTGGTATTGATGGGGATATTGAAATTGTACCGTTATACCGTTGATTTTGAATTAAATCCAGATTGATCAGATTGTTATGGAATTGATTGGTATATTGATATGAGATTATTGATATTGTCAGTACCAGACAGATTGTGAGTTCAGGACTTGGACTGAGCAGGAAACCGAGACTGCAACGAAAGGTATAAGTCAATGTGGTATTGGGAGATGGACTTGAGTCGGTTTAGACTTGGGTTTCCCTAAATCACATACTTTACTTTATTGCATTGATATTTGCATTGTGTTGATTGATATACTTGTTCTCTTGATTTTAGACAGCAGGTATTAGACGAGTAGTCTTATGACAGAAGTGCCGTTAGTGGTGGGATCACCACGGGCACATTGCACGATGTCATAAGATTGTGTATTGGCGGTTGTGCCAAAGACTGTCACTGGATGTTTGGCTATCGATGTGGATAGGATGGTGGCTTTTTCTATTACTGTTAATCAGTATTGTATCGATGTGGATAGATTAGTAGCTCTTCTATTACTGTTAATCGATGTCATATCGATGTGGATAGAATTAGAGTTGCTTCTATTACTGTTGATCGGTACTTTATTGATGTGGATAGAATAATAGCTTCCTCTATTACTGGTAATCGATACCATATCGATGTGAATAGAACTGGAGTCTTTTCTATTACTGTTGATCGATACCATATCGGCGTGGATAGAACTGGAGTCTTTTCTATTACTGCTAGTCGATATACGCATGCCAACTTCTGGAATCGGGATCCCTAGACTAGGACTGAGTCTAGTCTGAATGATGTAGCTACGAGTATTGTCGACAGTTTGATATTGATTATGTTTCAGACTTTGTTACATATATCTGTTACCTGATTACATGCTTTATATTGTTTATATGATTGCATGTTTCGTTGATTTATACTGGGAGTATATTCTCACCGGTTTATCCGGCTGTTGTCTTGTCTGTATGTGTACTTGACAACAGGTGGGACATGTTCAGGGTCCAGGAGATGAAGAGAGAGATCGTGATTAGAGTGGTGGCACCGGACTTGGACTTGAGATAGGGTTGAACACTTGATAGTAGTTGTCAAACCCTAGTTTGAATAAATGTTTGTAATACAGGATGTGTATTTTATATATACTGATATGTATATATATGTCTTGATTTCACTACGTTCCGCATTTTAAAAAGAAAATTTTTTTTAGACCCTGTTTTATAATTGATTAATTAGTCCCAAAGATGAATAAGAATTTGATTAGCGTCCGGGTCCCCACACTGGGTGTGATTGATGCAGGTGATTATGATAATAATGATAATGGAGGTCTTGATGGTTGAATTTTTTGGACTGAAGGTGCGCATAACCCGAAGACCAACGCTAGTTTTCCACACTAGTTTATGATTTATGATTTTTAGGATTATGTTAAAGATATTTTTATACTTTTAACAATATAATTGCTAAAACTAACAACCTCTCAAAAACAACTCAAAATCATAATAAAAGTCATAAAAATATATTTAACATAATCCTAAAAATCATAAATCATAAACTAGTGCGAAAAACTAGCGTTGGTCTCCGGGTTATACGCACCTTCAGTCCAGAAATATTGCTAAGTTAGGGTTTGCAAACGATCGACGACTTTATGGTTTAAACTATTTCCTTTTATTTTTAAATAGTGTTGGATGTTTTATTTTAAAATGGTGCAAAATATTTTATAAATATATATATGTATGTATCGACTGATTTATGAAAGGTTTTTTTTTAAAAAAGAAAACTTTATAGTACTTTTTAAGTAAAACGAGTAGTGGGCATTTCAGTTGGTATTAGAGCAATGATCCTGTAAAGGGTTGTGCCACCATTAGTGCCGAGAAGCTCAGTCGTCAAACCTCAAATTTGTAAGTTTACATGCTTTATATGATTTATATGATGCTACCTGCATGATTACATGAATTATATGTTTATCTCGCATGTTTAATAGCTTTACAAGAATGCATGTTTTACATGCTTAAAATTGCTAAAATGAATTAGGATACATTGCATGATTAGAAAAATTATATTTAAATGCATGTTGGTTACGTAGAATTCAGAAAACGTTCAGATATAATGCCTCCTAAATTCGCACCTAGTACTGATAGGCAGACTGAAACTACCGAGTATCGTCATGTTAATGCATCCCCACCTCATAATGGGGATCCTTGTAATGCCCGGAAATGTCATCCTAGTAATCTGTAATTATTGAATTATAATTTGATATGATTATGAAAGGATCAAACGGGACACGGAATAAGATTACATATGTGCAAGTGTTGGACAGAATTAGTGGCGCCCGAGCGGTAAGAAATGACCGCCCGAGCGCCAAAGTTCCATAAGAACACATTTTGGACAGAAGGTGTGGCGCCCGGGCGGTAGTTTTTGACCGCCCGAGCGCCAATGTGCAATCCGGAAGGATTTGGACAGAGGATGCCGCGCTCGAGCGGTAGTTTATTACCGCCCGAGCGCCGACCGAAATTCAAGAAAACAAGCCACGTTTCTTTAACCGGCCAATTCGATATATATATGCATATATACGTTCATTTCCTTCAGAAGAAAATCGAGAAAGGGTCGAGGGAGGTTTAAGAAAAATTCTTACGCCTTTATATTTCAATCCACCCGTCAGATTTTGAATCCGACTTTGGTACCGAGTTCCTAGCAACATAGACTACAACTTGACGTAAGTTTTACTACGTTTTGACATGTCTTGAAATTATGATATTGTCAGAATTGAATGGAATTCATATATGATGTTCTTGACATGTTAGACATCGTAGAATCGAAGTCAGAGTGAGAAATGGACTGATTATGGAATTGTTATGAATTTTTAGGGTATATTGATTTATACCAGACAGATTTGAATTATGATTGAATTACAGATTGTCATGGATGTGAGTTATGATTTGTAATTGATGTCTGTTGATTTGGTATTGACGGGGATACTGAGATTGTACCGTTATGCCGTTGATTTTGAATTAAATCCAAATTGATCAGAGTGTTAGTAAATTGAATGGTATATTGATAGGAGATTATTGGTATTGCCATTGTCAGATTGAGGGATTGACAGAGTTTGGATTCCAGACCGAAACTGCAACGAAAGGTATAAGTCAATGTGTATTGGGACATCGACTCAAGTAGGATGTACTTGAGTTTCCCTAAATCACATACTTATTATTTGTTTATCATTGTGTTTAATGATTTGATTTAAATGCTTGTTCTATGGAGTTATAGGAGCATGCATTAGACGAGTAATCTTGTGACAGAAGTACCTGATAGTGGCAGGTAACCACGGGTACATTGCACGATGTCACAAGATATGGTGATAGACCATAGTCTATGACGGATGCGTCTGGACACTGGATGTTTGGTTATATCGACTTGGATAGAACTAGAGTCTTTTCTATTACTGTTTGTCGATATAGGAATGCCACATCTGGACACCGGGATCCCTAGGCTAGGATTGAGTCTAGTCTGAATCGTGGAGTCACGAGTATTGTCGACAGATTGATATTGTTTACATTTCTGATTTTGATATGTATTACTGTTATCTGTTTCATGCTTTGTATTGAACATATGACTGCATGTTCTTTGATTTATACTGGGATTTATTCTCACCGGAGTTATCTGGCTGTTGTCTTGTTTGTATGTGTACTTGACAACAGGTGGGACAGGTTCAGGGTCCAGGAGATGAGGAGAGATCGTGATTAGAGTGGAGGCTCCGGACTTGGATTGTATATAGGGTGTGAACACTTGATAGTAGTTGTTGAACCTTAGTTCGTACTGATTTGTAGACGGTACAGGACTTGTACTTTATTATATACTGAGTTGTATATTAGATTGTTGTCACTACGTTCCGCATTTAAAAAAAAAATTTAGACCCTGTTTTATAATTGATTAATTAGTCCCAATGACGATTATGACTATGATTAGCGTCCGGGTCCCCACAACAGGTGGTATCAGAGCCATAGATCCTTGAGATTGAGATAGAAGCTAGTGAGCGGGGTAGAATGTGTTTTCTTTCCTTGCTTTTGATTGCTAACATGATTTACTGCTTTATAATACATGTTTCTCTGTTTATCTTATTTGATTTGAAAACATGTGTTATTGAATATGAATTGGAGATAATTCTGGATTAGCATTTAGATGATCGGAGGAGGACTGAAATAGAATTCTTGTTTGGGGTTACTAATCCTTTTGAGTTTCAGATATGCCTCCGAGAAGAGTACCGGAGCAGGGTAGTACATCAAACCCTCCCATGAACGTTACAGCGACACCCATGGAGACACTTTTGAAAAGATTTCAGTCTTTCCATCCACCTACTTTGAAAGGAACCGAAAATTCAGTGGATTGTGAAAGTTGGCTGGATGATATTGAAATGATGTTTGATTCATTGGAATATACTGATGAGAAGAGAGTGAAACTGATAGGACACCAGTTGCATGACATTGCCAAGAACTGGTGGATCAACACAAAAAGGGCATTGGAACACCGAGGTACGATTATTACCTGGAGTGTGTTTAGAACTGAATTCTATCAGAGGTTCTTTCCAGTGTCATACAGGAAGGACAAGGGAGCCGAGTTTGCGAACTTGAGACAGGGCCAACTTAACATCGAGGAATACGTGGCCAAGTTTTCTTCACTGTTGCGCTTTGCTCCACATGTGGCGGATCATGACGAGGCCGTGGCAGATCAGTTTATAAACAGGCCTGAATCCGGAAATATTCACCTTGGTAAACACGGGAAGACCGAACAACTTTACCGATGCTTTTAATAGAGCCAAAGGAGCCGAAGCCGGTCTGATGAGACAGAGAGGAGCTTCGTTTATGCTTCCAGCACCGGGATCACAGCAACCACCTCCTCGATTTGAAGGTGGCAGTAGCAGTGGCGGAAAGAAGGACTTCTTGAAGACGAGAGGAAAGCAGTTCAAGAAGTCAGGGAGCAGTTCTTCTAGTTCTGGGAGTCCTCGACAGAGCCAGAGCTATACTGGACCTATTTGCAATACTTGTGGAGGGAAGCATCCCACTGAGCAGTGCCGAGGAGTGTTTGGCAGCTGCCGTATTTGCAAGCAACAGGGACACTTTGCTCGAGTGTGTCCCCAGAGAGGTGCCCAGGGATTCCAGGCAGCTGAGTCATCTGGATCAGCGGCTCAGGCAGGTAGACGACCATCTGATGTTCATTCTTTTCAGCCAGCACTATCTACCCAGTCACAGCAGAGGCCAGGAGGAAGCCAGACAGTGAGCCAGCCTCCGAGACAGCAGGCCCGAGTGTTTGCTCTGACTGAGGAGCAGGCACATGATGCACCTGATGATGTTGTAACAGGTAACTGTTTTATTTCTGGTTATCCTGCGTACATATTGATTGATACTGGTGCATCATCATACATTTATCTCTGAGAGGTTTGCATTGAGTCGTGCATTACCAATTGAGTCATTGTCTGCGGTAGTGTCTGTTTCTTCCCCGTTAGGAACATGTTTGATATCAGTGAAATCTGTGAAACCTTGTATACTGCAGTACGATGGACATAAGATTGAGTTGGACTGTATTGTGCTTGGGATATCTGACTTTGATTGTATTATCGGTATTGATACATTGACCAAGTACCGGGCTACAGTCGATTGTTTCCACAAGATAGTGAGATTCAGACCTGAGATGGCTGAGGAGTGGAAATTTTACGGTAAAGGTTCTCGAGCCAGAATTCCTTTGATATCTGCAATGAATATGACACGATTATTGCAGAAAGGAGCGGATGGATTCCTGGTATATTCAGTTGATTTACTGAAATCGAGCCCCTAATTGGCGGACTTGCCGGTGGTGTGCGAATTTGCTGATGTCTTTCCAGATGAGATTCCTGGATTGCCTCCGATTCGAGAGATAGACTTCAGCATCGAGTTGATGCCAGGAACAGTTCCGATCTCGAGGGCTCCTTACAGAATGGCACCAATCGAATTAAAAGAATTGAAAGAACAGTTGGAGGATTTACTGGCCAAGGGGTATATCAGACCGAGTGTTTCTCCTTGGGGTGCTCCAGTACTGTTCGTAAGAAAGAAAGATGGGTCGATGAGACTTTGTATAGATTGCCGGCAACTGAACAAGGCAACGGTAAAGAATAAATATCCATTGCCTCGTATTGATGATTTGTTTGATCAGTTGCAGGGTTCTTCGGTGTATTCCAAGAACGACATGAGATCTGGATACCATCAATTGAGAGTCAGGGACTCTGATATCTCTAAGACTGCATTCAGAACCAGGTATGGACACTATGAATTTATTGTCATGCCATTTGGTTTGACGAATGCACCAGCGGTATTTATGGGATTGATGAACCGCGTATTTCAGAAATATTTGGATGATTTTGTTATCATATTCATTGATGATATATTGATTTATTCAAAGAATATGATTGAACATGCTAATCATCTAAGGTTTGTGTTGAGAACTTTGAGGGCGGTGAAACTGTATGCTAAATTGTCGAAATGCGAGTTCTGGTTGAAACAGGTGATATTTCTGGGACATATTATATCAGGAGATGGGATATCTGTTGATCCCAGCAAGGTCGAGGCAGTGATTTCTTGGCCAAGACCGACATCTGTACCAGAGATTCGCAGCTTTATGGGTTTGGCAGGATATTATCGCCGATTTATTAAAGATTTCTCGAGCATTGCCAAACCGATTACGCAGTTAACTCATAAAAATGCCCCATTTGTCTGGTCAGAAGAATGTGAGACCAGTTTCCTTGAATTGAAAAAGAGATTAACCCGTGCACCGGTGTTGACTATCCCGTCAGGTACTGGTGATTTTGTTGTTTATTGTGATGCATCTCACCGAGGATTGGGTTGTGTTTTGATTCAGGGAGGGCATGTGATCGCTTATGCCTCAAGACAACTGAAACCCCATGAATCTCGATATCCAATTCATGATCTTGAATTGGCAGCCATAGTCTTTGCGTTGAAAATATGGCGACATTATCTGTACGGTGAGAAGTTCGAGATTTATTCTGATCATAAAAGTTTGAAATATCTCTTTTCACAGTCAGAATTGAATATGAGACAGCGGAGATGGCTGGATTTATTGAAAGATTTTGATTGTGAAATCAAATACTATCCGGGGAAATCTAATGCAGCAGCAGATGCACTAAGTCGAAAGGTATGTTTTTTATCCTTATCGACTATGGGAGTTTCGAATTTGATTGAGGACTGCTGTTTGTTTGGATTAGTATTTGAGACAGATAAGAGACCAATGAGATTATATACTATTCAAGCAGGAACCAGAGCTGATTGTGAGAATTAAAGCGGCTCAAAAAGGTGATCAGAATATACAGAAATCGATTGCTATGGTTAGAGCTGGACATCGATCGGAATATCAGGTTCAAAATGGTATTTTGTATGTGAATAATCGTCTTGTGGTGCCGAATGGTTCGAATTCGAGACAGCAGATACTGATAGAAGCGCACAACAGTCGATTTAGCATTCATCCTGGTGGCAGGAAGATGTATAATGATTTAAAGACACAATACTGGTGGAAACAAATGAAAGCGGACATTGCTACATTTGTATCAAAGTGTCTCAATTGCCAACAGGTGAAAGCTGAGAAGAAGAAACCAGGAGGATTGTTACAGAGTTTGTCTATTCCTGAATGGAAATGGGATCACATTTCCATAGATTTTATGATACAATTACCGAGATCCTCCCGAGGTTATGATGCGATTTGGGTCGTGATTGATCGATTGACCAAATCCGCATGTTTTATTCCATACAAGATGACATATAGATATGATCAGATGGCCGATATCTATGTTAAGGAAGTGGTTAGACTGCACGGAGTGCCGAAGTCAATTGTTTCAGACCGTGATCCTCGGTTTACATCGCACTTTTGGCAAAGTTTGCAGCAAGCTCTAGGTACAAAGCTACATCTAAGTACCGCATATCATCCACAGACTGACGGACAGTCAGAACGAACGATTCAGACATTGGAAGATATGTTGAGAGCTGTAGTGCTTGATTTCAGCACTAATTGTCAAGATGCATTGCCACTTTGCGAGTTTTCGTACAACAACAGCCATCAAACGAGTATTGAGATGGCTCCTTTTGAAGCATTGTACGGAAAGAAATGTAGATCCCCTCTTTACTGGGATGATATCTCTGAAGTTCCTGAGACTGGACCTGATATGATCAGAGATATGATTGAAAAAGTGAAATTGATTCAGAAGAAAATGAAGGCAGCCCAGGACAGACAAGCCAAATATGCCAACCTTCGACGTCGACCGTTGGTATTTGAGGCAGGAGACCGAGTGTTCCTGAAGATTTCACCTTTCAGGGGTTTTGTCCGATTTGGAAAGAAAGGGAAGTTGTCTCCACGATACGTCGGTCCTTATGAGATTCTCGAGAAGATAGGAGATCGTGCCTATCGACTAGCATTGCCGCCTTCTTTATCTGAAATACATGATGTCTTTCATGTATCAATGCTGCGGAAATATCTCCCTGATGATTCTCATGTTATTCAACCAGACGAGACCGAGCTGGACGAGACATTGAGTTATGTCGAGAAACCGATTCGGATTATCGATCGTAAAGAAAAACAGCTCAGAACAAAGACGATTCCTCTTGTGAAAGTTCAATGGACTCGTCATGGTATCGAAGAAGCTACTTGGGAGACTGAGTCTGATATGAGACAAGAATTCCCAGCATTATTTTACTGATGTAAATTTTCATATACAGTTTGTATATATACTCCTGGTTAATACGAATAAAATGCATGTGATTTCGAGGACGAAATCGTATTTTAGGGGGGGGAGAAATGTAATGCCCGGAAATGTCATCCTAGTAATCTGTAATTATTGAATTATAATTTGATATGATTATGAAAGGATCAAACGGGACACGGAATAAGATTACATATAAAGGGTGCAAGTGTTGGACAGAATTAGTGGCGCCCGAGTGGTAAGAAATGACCGCCCGAGCGCCAAAGTTCCATAAAAACACATCTTGGACAGAAGGTGTGGCGCTCGGGCGGTAGTTTTTGACCGCCCGAGCGCCAATGTGCAATCCGGAAGGATTTGGACAGAGGATGCCGCGCTCGAGCGGTAGTTTATTACCGCCCGAGCGCAGACCGAAATTCAAGAAACAAGCCACATTTCTTTAACCGGCCAATTCGATATATATATGCATATATATACGTTCATTTCCTTCAGAAGAAAACCGAGAAAGGGTCGAGGGAGGTTTAAGAAAAATCCTTACGCCTTTATATTTAAATCCGCCCGTCAGATTTTGAATCCGACTTCGGTACCGAGTTCCTAGCAACATAGACTACAACTTGACGTATGTTTTACTACGTTTTGACATGTCTTGAAATTACGATATTGTCAGAATTGAATGGAATTCATATATGATGTTCTTGACATGTTAGACATCGTAGAATCGAAGTCAGATTGAGAAATGGACTTATTATGGAATTGTTATGAATTTTTAGGGTATATTGATTTATACCAGACAGATTTGAATTATGATTGAATTACAGATTGTAATGGATGTGAGTTATGATTTGTAATTGATGTCTGTTGATTTGGTATTGACGGGGATACTGAGATTGTACCGTTATACCGTTGATTTTGAATTAAATCCAAATTGATCAGAGTGTTAGTAAATTGAACGGTATATTGATAGGAGATTATTGGTATTGCCATTGTCAGATTGAGGGATTGAAAGAGTTTGGATTCCAGACCGAAACTGCAACGAAAGGTATAAGTCAATGTGTATTGGGACATCGACTCAAGTAGGATGTACTTGAGTTTCCCTAAATCACATACTTATTATTTGTTTATCATTGTGTTTAATGATTTGATTTAAATGCTTGTTCTATGGAGTTATAGGAGCATGCATTAGACGAGTAATCTTGTGACAGAAGTACCTGATAGTGGCAGGTAACCACGGGTACATTGCACGATGTCACAAGATATGGTGATAGACCATAGTCTATGACGGATGCGTCTGGACACTGGATGTTTGGTTATATCGACTTGGATAGAACTGGAGTCTTTTCTATTACTGTTTGTCGATATAGGAATGCCACATCTGGACACCGGGATCCCTAGGCTAGGATTGAGTCTAGTCTGAATCGTGGAGTCACGAGTATTGTCGACTGATTGATATTGTTTACATTTCTGATTTTGATATGTATTACTGTTATCTGTTTCATGCTTTGTATTGAACATATGACTGCATGTTCTTTGATTTATACTGGGATTTATTCTCACCGGAGTTATCCGGCTGTTGTCTTGTTTGTATGTGTACTTGACAACAGGTGGGACAGGTTCAGGGTCCAGGAGATGAGGAGAGATCGTGATTAGAGTGGAGGCTCCGGACTTGGATTGTATATAGGGTGTGAACACTTGATAGTAGTTGTTGAACCTTAGTTCGTACTGATTTGTAGACGGTACAGGACTTGTACTTTATTATATACTGAGTTGTATATTAGATTGTTGTCACTACGTTCCGCATTTAAAAAAAAAATTAGACCCTGTTTTATAATTGATTAATTAGTCCCAATGACGATTATGACTATGATTAGCGTCCGGGTCCCTACAATCCTGCTACTCGTGCATTGGAGGGTATGGCTCTTTTCTTCAAGCAGCACTTATAGCAGGCTCCTAGGCCACAGTATGATAATTATGATCTGTTCCGGAGGCTAGGGCCGAAGGAATTTTCTAGCACCACAAACCCGTTTTCTGCAGACAAATGGATCCAAGCACTTGAGGTGCATTTTCACTATTTGAACATGGGGGATGCTGATCGTGTGAGGTGTGCTACTTACATGTTTAGGGACGACACTTCTTTATGGTGGGAAGGAGCTAAGCAGAGTACTAATCTTGCTACACTTTCTTGGGCTCGATTCAAGGAGATATTCTATGAGAAGTACTTCACTGCTGATGTTAGATGGCGGTTGAAGAGGGAGTTTATGAGCCTCCGTCAGGGAGGCTCAACTGTTGCTGAATTTGTGAGAAAATTTGATCGGGGTTGCCACTTTGTACCCCTTACTACGAGGGATGTTACAGAGAAGTTTAGACACTTTATGGATGGTCTACGACCTACCATACGACACAATGTGATGATGTTGCGTCCCTTCGATTATGCTACTAGCTACTTATGCATTACAATCTGAGCATTCTTTGAAGGACATCGACTTTGAGATGTAGCGCAAGAGACAACAACACCAAAATAATTCACAGGCAAATAAAAAGCCATACCCGAGACCTCCTAGACCTCAAGGGCCACCAAAGCCCCAAGGTCAAGTAAAGAAGCCAGGACCACCAAAGCCACCACAACTTGGAGCACCAAAACCTGCTGAGGGACCACCATGCAAGAATTGCAATCGCCTACATTATGGACAGTGCATGTGGGGAACTACTAAGTGCTTCATATGCAAGGAAGAGGATCACAAGGCTACTGATTGTCCAAAGAAGAGAGAACCTACTGTGGGGCGAGCTTATGTTATGCATGTCAAAGATGCTCAAGAGGATGCAGGCACGACCCTTATCACCGGTAACCTAGTTATTTAACATTTTTATATTTCTTTTATTGTATGAAATGTTAAATTGGTTATTATAATTGATTTGGGAATAAGGATAACCTAGTGGAATTAGGTTGCATACTCTACCTTAGATGAAATTAAGGAATGATTTTAGAAACCATAGAACTTGGTATTAATTTTTGTGCCTTAATTTATGTGAAGGGAGGGTCTAATGTGCATTTCCGAAATTTTGGGGCAGATATACTAATTCTCGAAAATTTACGGAACAAAATGAAAAAATTTAGAAAATATGAAATAACGAAAGGCAATTAACTGAAATCTAGGGGAAAAATATAATTTCAGAAAATAAAGGACTAAAATGCAATTTCTGCAAAGTTCAGGGATGGAAATGAAATTACCGAAAACTTAAGGACCAAAGGTGAAAATTTTGAAAATTGAGGGACCAAAATTTTAAATTACAAAAATTTAAGGGTTCAATTTGCAATTTTCAAAAGACTAAATTCAATATTTGAAGAATTGAAGGGTGAAATGGAAATTAATCAAAAATTAAGGGGGAAATTATGAATTTTCCTAGGAACAATAGGATCCAATCAATCTTCTTCATGAAAATTTGGGAAATAAACGGTACAAATTCCTTAAGCTTCAACACGAATAATCTAAAACGTTTCGCCGTAGGGAGAACATTCATTCTAGGTGTAGCTACCTATGCACTGCTAGTTTCGGGAGCTACGCACTCTTTCATATCCGAGACATTCGTTAAGAAACTGAATATTATTCATGAGGATATGGGATTGGGTTTCAAGGTTTTTATTCCTTCCGATGACCAAATAATCACTAGTATTGTGAAGAATCTGGAGCTTCGTTTATCCAAAGATGTGGTTCGGGCAGATCCTATTGTACTGCATATGCCCGAATTTGACATCATACTAGGGATGAATTGGTTATCAAAAAATGGAGCTTCGATTAATTTTCGTCATAAATCAGTGTCTATTCGACCGCCTAATGGGAAATCTTTTGTCTTCGAGACGACGAGGAACAAGCAAATGCCGCACATTATCTCTTGTATGTGTGCAAGGAAGCTTACTAAAAGAGAATGCCAAGCTTTTCTAGTATGTGTCACTACAACACATGCTCCTATCAGTCAGAAGTTACAGGATGTTAATATTGTCAGAGACTTTCCTTGTGTCTCTCCTGAGGACATTTATGGCATTCTACCCGACCGTGAGGTGGAATTTTCTAATGATTTGATGCCTTGCTCAATGCCTATTTCTAAAGCACCATATCGTCTAGCACCCGCTGAAATGAAAGAATTAAAAGATCAAATCCAAAATTGCTAGATAATTGTTTTATTCGCCCTAGTTACTCTCTGTGGGGTGCACCGGTATTATTTGTGAAGAAGAAGGATGTCATTATGCGACTCTGTATTGATTGTCGAGAGCTTAATAGAGTTACCATCAAGAACAAGTATCCACTGCCAAGAATTGAAGACTTATTTGATCAGTTGCAAGGAGCATCGATATTCTCGAAGATTGATCTTTGTTCTGGATACCATCAGTTGAAAGTGAAAGAGGAGGATGTCCATAAGACAACATTCAGAACTCGTTATGGGCATTATGAATTCATGGTCATGCCATTCGGTCTGACCAATGCGCCAAAGATCTTTATGGATCTCATGAATCTGTATTTCAGGCGTATCTAGATCAATTCGTGATTGTGTTAATCGATGATATTTTGACCTACTCCAAGAGCAGAGGCGGACACTATCCGTATTTTAGGACAAAACTGCAAGTACTGCAAGATAGGAAATTGGTTGCAAAATTCAGCAAGTGCGATTTTTGGCCTGAGAGAGTGGCATTATTGGGCCACATCATATCTAGAGATGGAGTGGAAGTTGATCCAAGTAAAGTCGAGGCAGTGAGAGAGTGGCCAAAACCGAAGATCGTAACCGAGATTCGTAGTTTCTTGGGACTAGCTGGCTATTATCGAAAATTTATTCAAGGATTCTCATATATTGCAGTACCTTTGACCTCCTTGACAAAAAAGAATACAAAGTTTATATGGGGATCCGAGTGCCAAGACAGTTTTGACAAGCTGAAGCAAGCCTTGATTACAGCACCAATGTTATCTATGCCATCAGGGCAAGGAGAGTATGTTATTTATACCGACACTTCTAAATTTTGCTTGGGCGCAGTTCTGATGCAAAATGACCGAATTATATCTTATGCATCGAGACAATTGAAAGTTCACGAGAAACACTACCCCACACATGATCTGGAGCTTGCAGCAGTCGTCTTTGTTTTGAAAATATGGTGACATTACTTATATGGGGAGAAGTGAAAAATTTTCACCGACCATAAAAGTTTGAAATAATTCTTCACCCAAAATGAGTTGAATATGAGACAGCGATGATGACTTGAATTAGTGAATGACTACGATTGTGAGATTAGCTATCGTTCGGGAAAAGCTAATGTAGTGGCAGACTCATTGAGTTAAAAGGCAGCAATAATTACTTGTTGCAGTCAGAGATACAGTGGTTTGAGCTTACAGTGTATGCTAGGGTCGAGGCCCCTAATCTTTCCACCTTGATAGTTCAATAGACTTTGAGAGACATAATCCGTGAGGGACAGTCTACTGATGAAAAATTGCAAAAGTGGAGATTGAGAGATGAAGCAAAGGGCCAAAATTATAATCTGAGGTGGATGGTATAGTTCGTTATCGAGATCGTTTATGGGTTCCTAGTGACGACTCTTTGAGGGAGCTCATTATGAAGGAAGCTCATGGCACACCATATTCCATTCATCGGGGAATCATGAAGATGTACGAAGATTTGAAGTTGTTATATTGGTGGCCAGGCATGAAGAGAGATATCCTACGATTTGTATCCGAGTGTTTGACATGTCAACAAGTAAAAGCAGAGCATTGGAAGCCATCGGGAAAGCTTAAGCCACTCCCTATTCCCGAGTGGAAATGGGAAAATATCACTATAGATTTTGTTGTGGGATTGCCGAGGACTATTAAAGGGTTTAATGCTATATGGTTGATAGTGGATCGTCTTATTAAATCATCACATTTTCTACCTATCAAGAAGACATTCACCATGACACAGTATGCGGAGTTATACATTCAATAAATAGTTCTCCTGCATGGGATTCCTGTATTCATTGTTTCTGATAGATATCCGATATTTACATCGTCTTTCTGGAAGAGTCTTCATGCAGCGATGAGGACAAAATTATGATTCAGTACAACATTTGTAAGGGCCAAGATCTTAATTCTGTTAATATGAGATTTTAATTATATTAATATGAGATTATTGAAGTTGAATTAATGTGATTATGGCCGGGCCATTACGAGACCAAATTGAGCCAAGTATACGAATGGCATAACTTGGGGACAGAGAGTCTGGCGCCCGAGCGGTATTTTTTGACCGCCCGAGCGCCAGTGTTCATCAAGTAATTGTCGCGGGCAGAAGAGTTGGCACCCGAGCGGTAGTTTTTGACCGCCCGAGCGCCAAGGTTATAAATCAAAAGTTCTTGGGCAGAGAGGGCCGCGCCCGAGCGGTACATTATTACCGCTCGAGCGCTGGCTGAAGTTTAAGAAAATGAGACACGTTTCTTTCAACATTGCAACGTGGGATGTATATATATATTTACATATATATATGTATCATTCTTCAATAACAAAAAGGAAAAGAACGAGAAAGGTTTAAGGGAAGTTGTGAAAAATCCTTATGCCTTTTGTGAAAAATCCGTCCGTTAGATTTTAAATCCGACTTCGATACCGAGCTCCTATCGACGTAGGCTACGACTGGACGTAAGTTTTACTACGTTTTGACATGTTTTGAAATTATGATGTTGTTAGAATTGAATACACGTCATATATGTTGTTCTTGACATGTTAGACAGCGTAGAATCGAAGTCAGATTAAGAAACGGACTGAATATGGAATTTTTATGAATTTCAGAATGAAATTGACTAGAACTGATATCAGATTTGTACAGTGGTTGATTGTAAATTATTGGAATTGGTATAGACTGATATAGTATTACCAGTATCGCAAGATTGTACTGTTGTACTGTCAGAATTTGATAAAACAGAGATGTTGTGATTTGATTAGAATATTGATACAGAATATTGATATTGTCATTGCCAGATTGAACAGTGACAGACTTTGAATCAAGACTTTGATTGTATCAGAGCGACAGCAAGAAAGGTATAAATAAATGTTGATTCGGGATTGCACAACTCGAGTTAGGTTTGACTTGAGTTTCCCTAAATCACATACTTTACTTTATTGCATTGATATTTGCAGATTATCAGATTGATATGTTCATGTATTGACTTAGAACAGAGTCAGAGTCCGAGTCTAGGGCAGATCAGCCTAGCTAGGGCAGAACCGCCGAGTCTTTCTCAGAACCGATAAGACTCTAGACTTACGGTGTATCGAAGAGCCTTAGATGTAGATCGACGTCTATCTCAGACACTCGATACAGCATACCAAAGTCTAAATTAGATTGGGATCCCTAGATTTGAGATAAGATAAGATTAGATCACGAGTCATTGATTCATGTAGTCAGACTAGATACATGTTTTGATGTTTGTTTATGCTTTTATATATGTTTTATATGATTGCATTTAATACATTGTTTATACTGGGATATTTATATCTCACCGGAGTTATCCGGCTGTTGTCTTGTTTGTATGTGTGCATGACAATAGGTGGGACAGGTACAGGGTCACAGAGATGAGGACAGATCGAGATTAGAGTGGTGATTCGACTGGACTAGAGATAGGGTTTAAACACTTGATAGTAGTTGTTGAACCTGAGTATGTATGATTGTATATTTTATCAGATTTATACTTTTATACTGATATGTATAGGAGTTTGATTCCATTACCTTCCGCATTTTAAAAAAAAATTAGACCCTGTTTACTATAATTGATTAATTAGTCCCAATCATGATTAAAAAGATGATTAGCGTCCGGGTCCCCACAACATTCAATCCTCAAGCCGATGGTAAGTCAGAGAGGGTTATTCAAATTTTAAATGATCTACTGCGAGCTTGTGTGATCGATTTCCAAGGACTTTGGGAACCAAAATCACCTCTAGTGGAGTTCATCTACAATAATAGCCATCAATCATCTATTGGGATGGCTCCTTTCAAGGCACTTTATGGAAGGAAATTTAGATCCCTATTCAATGGGATGATGTTGGCGAAAGAAGATAAATTGGTCCAAACTTGATAGTAGAGACCGCCGAGCTAGTAGTCAAAACTCTAGATAGAATGAAGACTGCACAAAGCAGACAGAAAAGTTATGCTGACAAGAGACGAAGAGACCTAGAGTTTGCAGTGGGAGACCACGTATTGGTGTTATGTGATTTGGCAAGAAAGGAAAACTTAGTCCAAGATTCATAGGGCCTTTTGAGATTTTGGAGAGAATTGAACACTAGCCTATAGAGTGGCATTGTCACCGATGATTTCTGGTGTTCACAATGTGTTTCATATCTCGATGCTACGAAAGTACATGTCGAACCCATCACATGTACTAAATCATGAACCTCCGTAATTAACGCCAAATATGACTTACGAGGAAAGGCCTGTGCAGATCTTAGGAAGACAAGAAAGAAGACTCCGAAACAAAGTCATTCCAATGGTAAAGGTCAAGTGGCTGATTCACTCGGATGAAGAAGCTACTTGGAAAAACGAGAGGGACTTGAGGAGTCGCTATCAGGAGCTATTAGGTAAGTTCTAATTTCGAGGACAAAATTTTATTTAAGAGGGGAATGAATTGTAAGGTCCAAAAGTAAGACAATGTAATCCAACTGTATTCAAATCTAGGAAATATGGAAAATAGTTATTTATTTTATTTTTATTGCTAAATTGATTATGTGATATGTTTATATGATGCTTTAGTAATTTTTCTACTTAAATGCATTAAAATGTGCTTTTAAGGGTTATTCAAGTTGCGATCGAGGAACGGACACTGATGGCTGAAAGATAAAAAATAATTGTTTTCAATTATTTAAAATATGGTTGATGATTTTTCTTATTTTTGAAAATAAGGAGTTTTGAGGTGATTTTATATACCAGTATGTTACTTTTATCGATGTTGGATTTTCAACAAAAAATACAAACATTTAGACAAACCCGGCTAATAATTTCACAAACTTTACTAAACAAAATATTTAAAATACGCACCAATGGGCTTATTAGGCCTAATTAACCTTGTTAATGGGCCTAAGTTATCAGTTAATGGTTTGATTGAAATTTAAAATACAAAACCCCACCCCATATCAACACATCACACGCATCAACTCTAACATCACACACGTGAACAGCAAGAGGAAGCATCGAAATTTTGTCAAGGTTTTCAAGCCAACTTCCCCTCGTCGTTGTTTTTCAATTCGTCAATGATAATTCATGCGTTAAATATGACATGCCATATTATTTCCTTTACCCATCCATCACATAGTATTTATTAATTATGTATTGCAAGAAAAACAAGTCACACTTCATATTATTTTCGTAACTATGCATATACATGTGCTAAACTCATGACTTTGTGTTCCAAAAACATGTTAAATATGTTCTTAAGGGGCTGCCATGATTAGGTTATGATCAAGGGTTGTTCTACACGAGTTTAAGGAGTCCAATAACACAGACAACACGCTACACACCTTGAAGAACAAAGCTGGAAACGAAACTGGAGTGTTGTGTCTTGGGAGTCGGGTTTAAGGGTGTTTTGCTGCATGGCATAGAACGGCTGGGAATAGGGCTGGTTAGGGTTGGGCTTGAGACAGGGAAGTCTTAGCCACGCTAGGACTCGAGGGTCACGGCAGGGAAGGAGTCCTAGCTCCACCCGAGAGAGTTGTGCCTGAGCAGCAGCCGCACAAGGGAGTTGTGGCTCAGCCAGGGGGACTACGGGCTGGGATAGGTTAGGTCATTAGGGTCCTAAGAGGGTGCACAAGGTTCTGGGCTTGGGGCTGGCTCGTTGTTTAAGTTGTTGTGTCGAGTTCGAGGAGTCCTAAGGCAAGAAGTGCTCTCGGCCGTGAGCTTCATCCGATGTATGGCTTCGGTTTTGAGCTTGGGGTCAGGTCCTAAGGATGCTAAGGGTTCACCAAGATCCAGGGTAGGGCAGGTTTGAAGTTGGCTCAGGCTGGCTCGAATGTGGCTCGATGAAAATCAATTATGGCTCGAGGGTGACTTAGGTAGTTCGAATGAGGGTTTTCTTCATGGCTTTAATTCGAAACATGGCTCATGGGGTCGAGTCATGGTTCACGATATGAGCAAATCAATGTAAAATTAAATAATTATATGTGATTGACTAGAGTCAAAGGAAATAAGAAAATGTCAAAAACGTGAAATTTTACGTCTACGGGTAAAATAGTAATTTTACACCCAAAAATTTGTAGATGTCATGGCAGTGTCCTGAATGCTGTTTTATATGTTAATATGATTATTTTACATGTTTATGGATTTTTATGATGAACGATAACGCTAAAAGACATGTTGCATGCTTTGTTTAAAAGAAAAAACGTTATATGCATGTTTAATTTTTATAAGTGATGAAAATACGAAATGTTGAAGGAAGTAAAGTAAGTGTGACTAATATGCTGATACGATGAAATGTTAATACGTAGGCCAAATCTTAGTTGACGGGTGAGAGTGTCGCTGATGTCCCCGTCGCCCAGTACTGTGGTTATATGTAGATGGATCCATCGCCCCAATACGAATACGAATATGAAAGTCACAATTAAAGACGCAAGTACATGAAATTTTAAAGTTTGGGCCGAAGGTTACGCGCCCGGGCGGAAGAAAATGTCCGCTCGAGCGCCGCCTAATGTATAAAAGATAAGTTTCGACTTTTCAAAGCATCTCAACCATTTCAATAGCCCTTTTACAACAAAAGCACGAAGGAAAACAAGAATTCTTTCTCCCAAAAGCTCCCTTCTTCATTTATTTCATTCTTTTGATGTAAGAAATTAGTTCTCCATCACAGAAATTATTTGCTCCCACTGTTTTGACATCTTTCACTACCCTCTAGTGAAAACGGGAAACTCCTTTCCTCAGTAGGTACGTAAGGTCCAATTAGCGAATTATGATCCCGAATAATATCAGCCAATCACAATTCCTAAAAGGTAGTTTCCAATTGCATCGCAATGCAACCCTCTACGTAAACTTTTGTCTCACGTTTGATTAGGACCCAATAAAATGACGTCGTTCATCTTCACGTGTCAAGCCTTACCCATCGATGTTGAACCTTGGAAGGTCGCCATGAGTTCCCCCAAGTAATATGAGCCGAAATCATGGGAGTTCCACGTTGTTCACATCACCATGTCAATGGATGTCACAGATTTCCGGCACCCAAAGCTCCCCCAATAATATGAGCCGAGCCCCGAGTACGGGTAGCATTCATCATGCACCCATTGTCGATGGAAGACAAGGAAATTATAAACAAATTTATAATTCCCCTTTCGGGCTTGATATTAATTTTGAATCTTATTCAAAATGAGGGTTTTTAATTTTGAAAGGTCTCATCATTAATTTTATTTTAAAAGCTTGCCATGTTTGATCGTATGTTTGCCGGATTCATGCAACTTTGTTATTATCATAATAATAACACACATACTCATTATTTATAACATATCATGCATATATTATAAACAGTAAACAAACAAGGATGATCAATCGCCCCAATACTAACGGACTGTGTGAGCTAAACACGGGCCTAGGTCTAATCCTAGGGAAATGCACGGGATGCAAATGCAACTATTACATAAGCTTCCAATATTTACATGTCTTCGATCTTCATACTTATCATGGCCACCATCTTCCAATCTTGATCATCCACTATACTAATATTTACAAATAAATATCTATGGAAAATAGGGATACATCTCATGGGGTGGGAACGGGCCATAAACCAAGCCCACTTTATAAATTGATAATTATTACAATTATTCAACACAAAATATCCTAGCATACACCTAGCAAATTGGGCTTGGGCTTTTGATCATCCTTCATGCTTAATATCACATATCATACACCATCAATTAATTATCACAATAATTAATTGATCTAATATTATATATCTTGATCCAATCACTAACCGCCACGATTATAAACTAAATTAAAAAAGTATACAAACACCTTTGTCTACTTTCTAATTAATTTATTTATAACCGAATTTATTGTAAATCACAATTTACTATAAATAATTAAAGTCCAACATCAATTATTTATTTTTGAGAAAAATTTGCAACTTTTGTAATTTTAAATTTAAGGGCCCAAAAACTAATTTTTCACCAAAAATATTTTGGACCCATTTAAAATTCACAAATATGTTGGCCATCCAAGGGCCCAACAACTCAAGGCCCATGACACTTTGATAATCCACAACACTTTTGGAAACCCTAGTCATCATCGTCGTCGCCGGAGCTCCGTCGCCGGATTCCGGCCACAAAATTTTTTTATTTTAAATATAGGGGCTGTTCGGGCAGCCCGAGCTGCCCGAAACGGGCAGCAACATGCTGCCCGAAACACCCCACAAAATGCCTCGGTTTTTGGTTGCAAAAATTACACTCATGCGGTTAGAAATCGATCTCAATATAATATCTTGTAGTTGCTACACAAAATCGTAACCATAGCTCGGATACCACTTGAAAGGGGATCGGTTACGGTGATCGGAAGTGCAACGGAAGTTTAAAAAATCGAATTTTTGCTAGAAATTTTCGGCCACCATGAGTGTGTGTAGCAAATACAAAAACAAACACATGTCATACATAGTTTGAGAGATATACCTATCAATCACAAGGACTCATGTATGGCTCCAACAAAGGTGTAAACACCTTAGCTCTTCAAAGCATGATAAATCTACAAGCTTCCTTTGAGCACTCATTGCTCAACTATTAAGCCCACCACCAACTAGCTAGAGCCCCTTTTATTTTGCACTAAAAAATAAAAAGATTTTTCAAAGAGCAGTGTTTTTCATTCCTCAACACTTGAAGAAGAAAATGAGAGAAAAACTTGGAGAGAAAAAAGGTGGAGAATTCGGCCATCTCCCTTGGAGAGTGAAGTGGGAAGACTTGTCTTGGTCCTTGAAAAAGTGAGGACCAACTTTTGCATGCCATGCCTTGGTTGTTGCAAAAGTTGTCTCTCAACCCTTGACCTCTCATGCATGCATATATTATATAGTTTTTTTAACAAATTAGAAACCATGGATTAAGTTTAATTATCTCAAACATATTTGAGACTAATTAAACATTACTTGAATTTACTCAAGTCCACTAGTTAAATAATTTATTTAAATTGAGCTCTACAAGACTCAATATAATTTAATTAATTCAACACTTGAATTAATTTAATTATTTGGACTCTACTAGGTCCACTAGTATTTAATTAATTCAACACTTGAATTAATCTAATTTAGTCCATAATAATGTTAATGAAAATCACAATTTTGAAATACATTATTCACTTGGCCAACTTTAAATTTAGGAACACTTCCATAAATTAAAATTTACATTTCTCTCATAGAATTCATACTTCTATTTTTCTTTACGCAAATAAACTCATTTATAAGCCGTTCAACACATTGAACTAATTTCTCCTTTATAGAAGTCATACTTCTAATTTTCCTTACGCTTATAAACTCCTCTATAAGCCGTTCAACACATTGAACTATTTCTCTTCTCAACGGGATCTAGAAAGCTAGTACTTGTGTGGCCCTCAATGGTTCATTGATACAACTAGCCGTGGGTTCACATCTCCATGTGATTCGGACTAAACATGTCCTTATATGAGCATACCCCAATTGCTCCATTCTTACTTATCAACTCCTTGATAACAAGAACGTCAGAACTCAAGTCTGATAGTACCCAACCAATCATGTTAAATGCCTAGCAGCATTGCTTACATGATTCCCTAGGTATCAAATGATAGTGCCTGCAAGAACCATTCTATTATGGTTAGCGTACAGTACGGTCCCTTCAACTCATATATCCCGACCGATTCGGACAACCATTGGTTATCGAGAGTTGTCAATGAATCGATACTATGTGTCATGTCGTAGTTTGCATCAATGGTGTAATCTACTTTCATAATTACCACCATACTATGATCAGAGATTTCAACCTACATACACATGAGAACACATAGGATATCCATACCCGAAGGTAAGCGGTTAATCCTCAACTATAATGCATCGACTCCTATGTAACAGAACACCCAACCTTGCCAATGATGACCCCATGTCGACAGAACACAACCCACCTTGCCCACTTGATGAAGACCATGAGGTCGGTTCAACAGTCAAGGTGTAATTCTAGCACATAGAGTCTCAATGTTGTCCCGGGTCATAAGGACTAATGGTGGTACACCATCGAAGTGGGTTCGGTGGATCCGAACATAGCCTATAAATAGTGCTCGGATTTCCTCATTTTTGCATTGCAAATTCTTGAGTTGTGTCTCATATTTGAGAGGTTTAGAAGGTTTCTAGGGTTAGTTGTCGGTCGAGCGATAGCCAAGAGCTGCCAGGATTGGTAGCGTAGCGACGCCTGAGTTACGAGGCAATCGACATCAAAGGGCTGTCGACGGACGAAGGTAAACCCTAAACCTTTGGTAGTACTGGTTTTGCTAGTCGAGCATGGTAGTATTGTTTATTGGGTATGCTTTTGATGCGTAGGCTTGTTCTAGACCTGATTAGCGGTGTTGCGTAAGGCTAGGCTTGCTGTGATAGAGGTACGAAAGTACTATCCGAGATATCCTGGTCGAGTATACATCCTTATATGTGTTGCATGATTATGTGGTGCATTGATATATGTCATATGATGCATGCTATTATGTCACGTTTTATGATGCATGTTGCATTTCATGTTGAGCCGTATCTCCTTCGAGATAGCCTTTACTGTTGAGCTGTATCTCTTTCGAGATAAGCTATATCTTGTGGGGCCGCTCAGCCCTGTCTTGTCTTGTGGACGCATGGACACCGAGAGTACACAGTGGCCGACGGGTCCGGAGGGCTTCGGTGATCCGGGACATTTTAGGTCCACGTCTGTTCTTGTAGTGGATGCAGTGACCCAGAGGAGTACCGCGCGGCACTATCCACTTGGCGCCTCTAGACTGAGCATTTTGAGATCCTTTGTTACTCCTGTTTCTTGACTACCCTGGTATCATATCATAGCATGTGCATTTCATATAGGCTTGTATACTCATGCTTTTGTACTGGGCGTTCTTATCGCTCACGTCCTCGGTTTTGTTTATCTTGGACACCCCATTCCCATGGGGCAGGCCTCAGGTTGGATGGCTCAGGAAGAGCAGGAGGAGGACAGTGAGTAGCTGGTTGGTTTAGTTTTCAGTACTATTCTATTCGATATGGTTGTACGAATATATGGAGTTGTTCCACTCGCATAAGTGTAACCACTTGATTAGTAAACGGGTCAAAGGAAATGGTGTACAACCATAAACTAGGCTTTTCCACTCGATAAGTGATAACCACTTGGAAAGTCCTTTTATGGAGGGTTGTTCAGTGCAATCTACCAGGACACCTATCTGCATGCTCGGACATCACAATGCCCCCTACCAATGAAACATGGTACTCCACATCGCAGATACTAGTCTCGAGCTCTAGCGGCCTATATCCTTCTTAGTGGCGGCTGAATCGACTAGGAACTGTTTAGAATATACAGTATTCCAAATATGAGTTTCATGATACTCATCATATGAGCATCTCATATTCTTTCTACTATTTGTAATATTCAAGGGCTTTATCTATGCAACTAGCATGTGTATACAGATAAAGATGTGCCAAAATAATAATTTCAAATATTATTAAAATAAAGATGGCTTATACATAGAGTTTCATTGTGAACACTCGGCCAACACTTGGCTCGACGGGCACCTACTCTAACAAATTTTTCTACCTTGAACCTAGACTAATTTTCGGCCCCTTGCTCTCTAATTAGCCCTCAAAATCTTTTGATATCATTCTATTTTCCTTATCTAACAAACTAGAAGATAGAAAGAATTATCTTGCCATTAAATTCCCATTTATCTAGCAAACTTCCTTCATTTCTTCTAGCCTTCTTTCCTCTCCATTATTTCACTTCAGAGCAATATTTAGTGTAAAATCAAGAGTGAACCATAGAGAAAAATCGTTAGAAATTTTGAGATAAAACAAGAAAGAAAACAAGAGAAGCAACTCTGTCTCCGCCGCGCCGCATCGTCATAATCGTTTGTTTTTCTTTCAAAAACAAACCAAGGCATGTCTATATTTATTTCACTCCTCAATCAAGCCATATTAGTAATTGTTTTTATATCATAATCATGATTTTATAATGCAAAAACCGATATACATCAAGGAGTTTTCAAAAAAAAAAGATGCAGATTTTCGGCCCCTTTCCTTGTGCTCCTCACGGTTTGACTTGTTTTGATCGTTTCAGGTGTTGGCTCGTGTCCAGGCTCCCAAGACTGCTCCTAGGCAAGTACTAGGATGTATTAGGATCACTTTAGTCCAATAGTCGAGCCCCATGCACGCTGGTATTAGAAAAAAATGATAGGAACTCTTCCCTTATGCCATTTGAGTCTCGATTTTTATTGTCGCTGTCAAGGGAGAAAGTTCCTCATCTTGGCTGCTCTAGGGGCATATAGCCATGGTTATAACACCTCCCTATCATGTCTAAGACGTGACCAAGTCGCCTTTTCGAGGCTTGGTCCATGGTGGAATCGGTTTTCAAATAAAAGAAACAAGAATAGCCCTTCGGCCCCTTCATTTTTTTACAGCATGTGTAGTTTCGTTTTTGTGGGGTGCTGTGAATCTTGGTTGGTCTCTGGCCCTTAGCCACGGTCCATACTATACCCCTTGATATCTAGACCATGCCATGGTCAATCAAATGGCCATTGGAAAGGTCCACGACAGCAAACGAGTGGTTTTTGACCGTTTGTGATTTGGTTCAGAGGTGTGTTTCGAGTTCTTGGTTGGCTTTTAGCCTATGGCCTCGGACTGGACAGTACCTCATTGAGTGTGGAAGGTCATGTTTTTGACCATTTGTGATTTGGTCAAGTCTAGAGGTCGTACGAGAAATTACGGTGCGATATGCCAAATTGACTCTCGAAAGAGCGTTTCATGTTTTGGCCTCAATTCACAAAAATTTTGACTTGTATCATTTTAGGAGCATTATTTTATCATATTAGGTGTATTTAAATCATGACTAAATGATGGTTCGGTGTTGGTTCGGGTTGGCACGGAGTCATGATTAAATACTAAGCATTGGGCGTAATTGTCTCGTTTTTGGAGTCAATTAAAAAGTTTGGTCAAGTTAAATCATTTGCATATTTTTCATGTTAGATTTAGGTCGCAGCGAGCCTGGGAACGATCCAACCCATATGGTAAAATATTACAGGATATTTAATTAGGCCATTTAATTATGTTGCGTGCATAAAAATATAAAATATTCATTTTTTAGATTTATGCGATATTGCCCGTGGCCATTTCACTATCATGGGATTATTGTATCACCCGGTGGTCACTTACCGGTTCAGTTCCACCCAGTATACTGTGGCATTATTCTGATCAAACGATTATTACTTCACCTGGTGGTCACTTACCGGTTCAGTTCAGTTCAGTTCATTTTATTTCAGGGCTCTCTCGAGCAAACCTTTTACTTAAGATTTTCAGTTCAGTTATGCACGTATTATAATTACTCATGTCATGATATTTACACGTTATGCCAGTCTCATGATAATTTCATGTTGCATGAAATTTTACTATATTTACTGTTATTTATGATGTATGCATGTTGAGTCTTTAGACTCACTAGACTTGATTGTTGTAGGTACTGATGAGGTCGGGATCGAGGGCGGGGACCAGTGAGCCATCTTGGGTCAGCAGTAGTTGAACCCGAGGACCTCATTTCAGCATTTATCATTTTTATGCTAAAACATTTTATCTTTTGTTGGATTATTTTTAAATTGTTATTTTGCAAACAATAATTACTTCCGCTGCTATTTTGAATATTTAAACATTGAATCTTTTTATGAGTTTATTTATTTAAAGAGGCGTTTTAATTAGTTAAAGAGAAAATTTTAAATTTTTCCGCAAATTTTCAAATACGAATTAAGAGGCCTTTATATAAGTCGACCAAACGTATTGGCCAATATATGTTCCTGGGGCGTGGGGTTGCCAAAGGTGCTCCCTGATGTCCAACACAATAGTAGCTATAATAAAGCAAGCACGGTAGTACAGGTCAACTAATGAGGTTCAAGAACAAAAATGAACTTGAATATATGCTATAGTACGACATGGTTTAAAGATTCATTTTTTATCATGACTTTATATGTATGTTCCTTCTACGTATATTTATACGTACAAGTGCCGACTTATTGAGTTTTATAAACTCACGTAGCTCGTGTATTACTAGGATCAGGTAATGAAAATATATAGGATGCCGGTTCGCCAATGGATGCTTGTGACGTGCCTTACCTCGACAAGAACCTAGAGGTCTTATTGTATAGCTTCCGCATATGTATTATAGTGAATTCAATATCGGGGTTTGAAACAAGTTTAACAATGTTTATGTCTGTGTATTATGATACAAAATATGTTTGTATATTGAAATATGTTTACAAGTGTGTATATATGGTATTGTTTGGGTTTTGGCTTAGATAAAATGTAGGGACATCGTGCCAATTTTTTTTATAAATCGTCAAAGTGATGCCCTTTTTTTGAATTGGTTCATAATATAGATATATCATTCAAATCCTAGTTTGATTATGATAATCATGTCAAGTATAGAATAAGGGTGTGACATGAGATAATCAGCAAAAAAATTTTTCTTGAATAATTAATTTTAATTATTTAATTTGAGGTGTTTTATATTTGAATTTCGAAAAATGGGCCAAGGTAGGTATTTTTACTCATCGGGTCATATTTTAAATCAGTACGCAAAATTAAGCGAATCGATGGACTTTCTGAGGGCTCGGGTAATATTTTCAAAAACGTAGCTAAACGTAATATTTTTCGGGAGTGTAATTAGGGCCCATTTATGCATGCAAATTCTATTTAAACTCTACATAAACCAACCCTAAAACTAATTACATTAAGTGGCTGCGCCCTCGCTCACTTTTAGCAGCAGCCACGCTCGATTTTACAGCAGAAAATTAGCAGCCATTTCTGTTTCCTCCTTAACTTCACCCTTGCTCCTTCGGTGCTAGTCCTACGCGCGTGTCTTTGAATTTTCAAGCATAAAAACGTTAAGGCACGCATGTATCCACTTTTTCTCTTCCTTCACGCAAATATTATGCTGAAATATATGTAAATTCATGAGAATTTATATATCTAACTTGGGGTTTCATTTTTTTATGCAAAACTTTGACATGAAAGTGCATCCTTGTGTTTCATTCACTACAAGAAAAATGCCATATAACAACGCATTTTATCCGTTGTCGTAGCCATTTTAAAACTGTTGTTGAAGCCAGTGTTGTTAAATGTTTGCTCAAAGACAACGGTTAAAAACCGTTGTCGTAGCTACAATTTGCGACGGTTTTGAAAATCGTCGCAAAACAAAAACCGTCGTCGTAGCTGCATTTTGCGACGGTTTTTCGTCGTAGCTGCATTTTGCGACGGTTTTTAAAACCGTCGCCAATGACATTTGCGACGGTTATAAAAACCGTCGCAAAATATAGTGACGACGGAAACCTATATAAACCGTCGCTAAATGTAGGAACAGAATTCATGTGGAAAAACTATTGCTATTTAGCGACGGTGTATAAGTCCGTCGCTAATATTTTCGGTAAAATAAAAAAAAATTTAGAATTTAATAAATCTGTGTTGTAAATTGGTACAATTTTGTAAAGATAAAATATTTAAGTGTCGTCAAGTAATAAAATCGTGTAAGAGATAAAAATTTTAATTGTTTTGATGTGGAAAAAAAAATCGTGTAAGAGATAAAAATTTTAAGTGTTGTGAAGTGGTAAAATCATGTAAGAGATAAAAAATTTAAGTGTTGTGAAGTTGTAAAATCGTGTAAGTGAGAAAAATTTTAATTGTTGTGGAGTGAAGTGGAAGAAATTGAATGAAATTTGCATGTATTTATAGAGAGTGATGAAAAAAAATGGAGGGAAGTTTTGGGGGGAACGAATTTTTTTGAAACTAGCGACGGTGTGGACTTAAAACGTCGCAAAATTTTAAATCGGCGACGGTTTAATTTTATTTGTCGCTAGATATTAGCGACAGCTTTGGAAAACCCGTCGCTACGTTTAAACATGCGACGGTTTTTCTTTAACTGTCGCTACATTTAGCGACGATTAAGATTTAACCGTCGCCGATTTATAATGTCGCGACAGTTGTTTAGTTACGTCGCGACTATTAGCGACGGTTAAACAAAAATCCGTCGCTAAACATGCCACAAAAGACTATTTTACATAAAACCGTTGTCGAATGTACCAAAAAAAGCGCTAATAGACAACGGTTCTGTAAACCGTTGTATTTGACCCTAAAAAACGCTCAAAGACAACGTTTTATAAAACTGTTGTCTTTGACCCGAAAAACCGTTGTCTTTTGCGCGCAAAAGACAACGGTTTTATAAAAACCGTTGTCTTTTTCTTAAAAAACACACTTTTAACAACGGTTTTCACAAAAACCGTTGTTAAAAGTTTTTTAACAACGGTTTTAACACAAACCGTTGTTAAAAATGTGTTGTCGTTTGGGGTTTTTCTTGTAGTGATTCTCACATTTTCCCGTTTTGTGCAAGTGGCTGCCGATTTTATGATTTTTGTGTGTAAGGTTTAGGTGAAGGCCGAAGGGTTGCTCTTAGGCGGCTAGGATTTCGAGTTGTTTTTGTTAAGGATTAGGGTAGGATCGACCAAGGGAGGGCTGCACCAGGCCAAGGTGCAGTCTAGGAGGGCCAACCGAGGACTAGGTGTGAGCCCGGGGCCGAAGAGGGCGGGGGGTGATCGCCGGTGCCATCAGTTGCATGGACAATGAGCGTCTCCTGGCAGGCTTCTAGGTCAAGGGAACATGAATGAACCGACCCACACGGGAATGAGAGGGATTCCGACACTGTTCAATGTAATGGACTGTACAGTTGAAGAGGGCTTAAAAGATTTGATTTATACTACTCATATCACGAAGGTGCATATTCTTTTCGGTAGCTCATCACATAAGAACTCCAAAGTTAAGCGTGCTTGACTTGGGGCAATTTTGGGACGGGTGACCCCCTAGGAAGTTTCTTAGGGTGCGTGTGAGTGAGGACATAAGGACACTGGAAAGACTCGTCTTGGTACAGTGAATACAGTCGTCGAATCTGGGGCGTTACAGTTGGTATCACTCTCTTAGTACGGTGTGGTTCAGGGACGAACCAAGCAGAAGCTGGTGGGCATGTGAGGCCCGGGGCCGAAGAGGGCGGGGGGTGATCGCCGGTGCCATCAGTTGCACGGACAATGAGCGGCTCCTGGCAGGCTTCTAGGTGGAGGGAACATGAATGAACCGACCCACACGGGAATGAGAGGGATTCCAAGACTGTTCAATGTAATGGACTGTACAGTTGAAGAGGGCTTAAAAGATTTGATTTGTACTACTCATATCACGAAGGTGCATCTTCTTTTCGGTAGCTCATCACATAAGAACTCCAAAGTTAAGCGTGCTTGACTTGGGGCAATTTTGGGATGGGTGACCCCCTGGGAAGTTTCTTAGGGTGCGTGTGAGTGAGGACATAAGCACGCCGGAAAGACTCGTCTTGGGTAGATGGGAGGTCTCTAGGCTAGGAGCCGATATTGGCTCGAAAGTGGCTTGGGCGTGCGCTTTCTTTGTGGTTCTAGTGGTGCGCGTGGATGGGGCTGGGGGCTATGCTTGGGTCAGTCCAGAAGGGTCCTAAGGTGGGCTAGTAAGGTCTGTCCCAAGGCTGGTTCAAGCTGGTAGGGCCTAGAGTCGAAGGGTTACAAGTTTAGTGCAATATGGTTCTCGAGTTTTCACGTATAGAAAATTCCAGAAATTTTTGGTTACTGTTTGAGGGTCATAAGGGGTCTGAAATAAGTGGTTTTAGGCTGGTCATGAATGTTCGGGACAGGGTTTGAGTTGAGAAAAATTTGGTTAAGGTTCGGGTTGATTCGGGTTAAAAACGGGACCCCGGTCCAAGTTTTAAAACGAATCACATTAGTTTTGAATCGGGCTCAAGTTTACGTCTATTATGTTTTATGGTGTTAAAAGGAGTTTTATAAGTTTCGAGTCGAAATTTTGATTTCCAAGGTTAAAATGGTCATTTAGGGTTTCCAGGGGCAAAATAGTCATTTGGATTCGGGTTGAGTTTTAGTCCTGGCAGCGCCCTAATCATGATTTGAAATGTTTTAAATGTTTTTATTACCATGTATATTACTTTTTTATGAAATTATATAAACACGTTGCATGGTTGGTTTGAAAGAAAAATTTCGTATGTGCATGATTTTGATAAGTGATGAAAATGTTGACATGTTTTGAAGGATGGGAGTTGGTTGTGACTGACGATATATGTACATGATGAGTTGTAAGGCCAAGGCTCAGTGGATATATGTAGATTGATCCATCGAATAGAGCTGATACGAAAGTCACAACTAACGAATTGAATTCGATTAAATAAAATGAACAAGTATATGATATGATGAGATGTTTTTGACATGTTATGCTATGATATGAAATGTTTAGGTTCATGTTTTTTTCCAAGTTCATGAAATGTATTTTTAGTACGGTACTTTTTACTGTTGCATGTTATGTATATGTATTTGCTATTAACATTACAGGAGTGTAGAGTCTTTGGACTCACTAGGTGTGAATGATGTAGGTGAGCATTTTGATCAGGAGGTTGGAGGTGCCGAAGAATGAGTAGGTAGAGTTGGGTGTGCGCATGCGAACCCGAGGACCCTTTTTTTCTTCCGCACATCACGTTTATGAGATAGGAGTGGGCATGAATATTTTTGCTCATTCATTTTATTATGTTATTGGTTTTCAAGATTTTTACTCGTCCATGATTATTTTTTCAAACTGCAGTATTTTTATCTACTACATGATTACTATTAATTTTGAAAGGTGATATTTTCAGCAGTGTTGCATGCATGCATAATTTATGAAATTTTCGAGATTGAGCATGTAAAAAAAATGTAGTAACATTTTTTTTAAGTAGTAGATGTTCCAAATTT
Source organism: Primulina eburnea (assembly GCF_022965805.1). Lineage (NCBI taxonomy): Eukaryota > Viridiplantae > Streptophyta > Magnoliopsida > Lamiales > Gesneriaceae > Primulina > Primulina eburnea. Next base: position 18,056,740 of record NC_133116.1, read on the forward strand.
GGTTTTATCCGTACCCTGTGATATTTTCCTGCAACATCAATCCGAATTGTGACAATGTTAATACCTATGTTTTTTCAATTTCTCTCGGTTATGTTGATAAACCAGAAATAGATAAACTACAGATTTATTAGTACCAAACTTAGATTTATCCTTGTCTATATGATGTGTAAGGTTGATCACTCCCTGTTCAACTCCCCAGATGGAGGAATGAGTTGAATACTATCCCAATTTTTGTTTTGGCCGACTCATTTGGAGATGATCCCAACTTTGTGATAGGGGTATTTGAATCCCCTATTACAACTATAGAGTATTGTACTCAAAAACTCTTCATTTGAAAAACTAGTGGCTTCTCAATGCCTTGGATGATACGCATTTGCATTACACACCATAGTTGTATACAAGTTTGTAAACATCATATAATTGGATCAAAGACAATTCTGTTTATCGGCTTGATGTAGCCTACTTGAAACTTTTGCATTTAAGGAAAGCTTGTTAAACTCGTTTTGAAACATTTCAAGTTTTTCCCTCAAATGCCTGCATTTTTATGATGACATCGATTATCATCTCTGTCCATATCTTGTTAAGAAATTTTGCAAGAATGTTTTCATGAGATTTAATAATAACAATATAAAAAATATAATTTTGACATAAAGTTTTCCACATTAATAATCTAGTTTTCTAAGGTTTAGATTAAATTTTATTTATGAGAAAACCTTTACTTGTGTGTTATCAACCTTTAAGATAAATTTCTTTGTAAGTAAAAAAAACGTTCATTTTTCAAAATCTCTTTTTACTGCATAAAATTCCTTCTCGTTGATATGTATCTTATGGCTTCTACTTCTGAGAATAGACCACAGCAATACATGTATGGTTTTTCTCTTTCTGGTGTGAGCTTTGTTAAAACAGCTGCTCACCAACTGTATACAATACCAGATCATCTTCATCATAAGGAATGGCCATTTTTGGAAATATCTTTTAGTTGGCTAAGTGCCTTTGCGTATTCTTCTATCCATATATGATACCTCTATAAGAGTTCGGGTCATGGATGACCCGAGATATTGTATGGATAACCCCAAACCATGGTCAGTATGCATAATATTTTCCACAACAACAGGGTAGGGAGATGCCCGAGACATTCTCTTTCGGGGAAATCAAGAGCCCGGGCTCTCATGAAAAGTTCCCGAGAACTTCTACCCAGGCTACCTTGAGAATTGCACTACACTTGAGTGTGATTGATATGTGTTGTCTAATCTATCAGATCAACATGGGTTTGGCGTATTTTAGAAGTTATCAGACAAGTATGTGCAGCCGACTTTCCATACTTAGCAAGTAGGCTTTGAAAAAAAAGTACCTACCACATTTTCTCCTATAAATAATATATATATTTCTCATTTAATGATTCTGGAAAAACTTTGAACTCTCAAGCACACATATATATCTTCAACCTGCTGACTTTAGCATCGGAGTGGCCACGCCGGATACCCCTTCATCACCCATTCACGAGTTCTTTTACTTGTTTGCAGGTTACAGTTAAAGCCATTATCCATCCTTACTCATATTCCTTAATCACATTCATTATCCGGTTGATTGCCCACTTACCTCATACACAATTAACCCGGATATCATCATGGGCGCCGTCTGTGGGAGTTTTGAGTCTAAGACGCTGATATGGCTCCTACCAGAACCCAGAAACTTCACGGGCTCCAGGAGATGATGTGTTTAATTCTTGACAATGTGGTCTTCCACCGCCAAGACCACCGAATGTTATTATTCTGTCCCTGGAAGAGTTGGCTCGGATTGCATCTAAAGTGGTGAAAAAAGCTATGGCCCAGAGAGACCCCTCTCATCACGTTACCCCGTCGGGAAGGAAGTAGGAAGTGGGGGAGGAAGAGGAAGTGAGGATGGAGGAGAGGGAGTCTAGTGCAGGTTCTAAGTCTCCTACGGTGGCTGAGGAGTTGGAAAACCTGAGGCAAAAGCTGAAGGTGCTGGAAGGAAATGTTGTTGGAAGAAGTAGTGCCCGGGAGATCAGTAGAGGATGCCCCTTTGATGATTCTATTGTCCGGGAACCTCTTCTCGCGTATTTCAAGTCTGCTAATCAAAGATTATGATGGCAGTACTGACCTAGAGGAGCATTTGAATCGATTTGAGAATATGGCCACGCTGCACTGTTACGTTGATAAAATTAAGTGCAAGGTATGCCTAACCACTCTGATTGACTCGGCCCAGAGGTGGTTTGAAGGATTGGCCCCTCAGAGTATACAATCTTTTGAGGAGTTCCAAAAGGTGTTCCTCCATCACTTCAGCAGCAATAAGAAATATTGTTGGAAACTAAATTTCAGTGATTTGACAAACTAAGCTTCGAAACATATTTGAATAACTAATCAAGGCAACGAGCTTAACTGACTCAAATAATTACTACTGTTAGTTGTCTCTAGCTAAAGATTAATGCGTACCAGCTACATATTATTCACGTCATCAGTTGAAGCATAAATATAACTGACTAATCAGTTGGGAATTGATCAGTTAAACAAATCAGTTATGAGTTTTCCAGCAAAGTATCTTTCAGCTGATCCCTCAACTGTACACGTCATCAGTTGAGAACGACAACCGACAAATAGTACAACAGACAGCAACTAGTAGTGGAACTCTGCATTTCAGAGATTGCAGTGTACGAATGTCAGAGAATATCGACGTGGCCAACAACGGATATAAAGTTTCAAACGTATTTAATATTACAGCTGAGAGGGAAGTCTATAAATAGGTGAACAGAGCAGCTGAGAACACAACACACGAACTTATATTCTATTCAAGCTTGCTGTTACTCTGCTAAAATCACAACTCACTCTTATCATATTTATCAGTAGCAATCAAGGCTAACTTTACGAGTTTGTTAGCACCTTGAAATCTTTGTTAGATTTATACTCAAGTTATGTTATATTCAGTCGCACTGTAAAAGCTTTTGTCAACTAAGAGTTTCAGTTTGTTAGTGTTTAAATCCAAACTGAAGTGGGTCAGTACAACGTGTGTATTTGATCAAAGTCTTTTAGTGATAATCCTATCTTCGTGATAGAAGGGGTGGCATAGGAGTTATTCTATTCTCCAACATCCAGAAACAAATTGTGTGTTTTTCATTTTAGTTACTTTCAATTATTCTATCTTTCAGTCAGTTTACTTCCACAATTGTTTTCAGTTAAACTGATTGTTATCGACTGACGAGATACCGAGTGTCAGTTTGTAACAAAACTGAACCCATTATTTGAAAAGAATATATAATCAGTGAGTGTTTATTCAACCCCCCCTTCTAAACACTTATCACCTACTAACCGATCCTTTCAAGTGGTATCAAAGCAGTTGTATCTTGTCTAAGAATAATTCTACTCAAACTAATGATCATGTCTTCTTTCAACAAGATCCCAATGTTTTCCAGAGAGGACTTCGATGATTGGAAAATCAGGATGCAGGCTTACTTAGCTGCACAAGACGATGATATGTGGTACATCATCACTGACGGACCAATGAAGATTCTGAAAGCCAATACAACAGTTGCAATCACAGATGGGGAACCTCATAGAATTGAAAAGCCCAGAGATGAGTGGACTGCTGAGGACAAAAGAAAAGCAAATCTGGACAATATAGCAAAGGATATACTGTACAAAACACTGGACAAAGTAAAATTCAGTAGAATCAAGATGTGTAAGACACCCAAAGAGATTTGGGAAAAGCTGATCCAGCTTTGTGAAGGGAATGAACAAACCAAAGAGAATAAACTTTCTGTTGCTGTTCAGAAGTTTGACAATATCAAAATGAGAGCTGGTGAAACGATGCATGAATTTGATGAAAGAACCAGCTGTATCATTAATGAACTAAATGCACTTGTAAAAGTGTATATCAACAAAGAAGTTGCATTAAAAGTGATCAGAGGTCTTCCCAAGGAGTGGGACGTAAAAACCATGGCAATGAGGGAATCCAAGGATCTAAACAAGGTTGAGCTTCATGACCTATTTGCTGATCTGAAGGCCTATGAGTTTGAGCTGCAAACTCGAGAAGGAGAACGATCTACTCCAGCAGTCACAACTGCCTTAGCTGCTGTAAAAACAGAACCAACTGGTTCAGTCGAAAAGGTTGTTGATCAACTAAGCAATGATGCCATGTCATTGTTCATCAAAAAATTCGGAAGATTTATGAGGAAAAATCAAGGGAACTTCCAGAAGCATTATCAGGGAACCAATTCTAAAGAGGAATCAAACGCTTGCTACAATTGTGTTAAACACGGTCACTTCATTTATGACTGTACCAAACCCAAGAAGAACAGTCAAGGCTCGACTGAAAGAAAGTAGAAGTCATATGAGCACAAGAGGAGACCCAAAGATGATAATAAGTCTTTCAGGAAGAAGCATGAGGTACTCTTAGCTGAAGAGAGTAAATCGAAATGGGAAGAAACTAAAAGCGAAAAGTTAGAGCCAGAAACATCATGCAGTTCCAGTGATGGTGAAGAGGAAGTGAAGTGTCTAATGGCTGGTGATACAGAAGTAGAGTCAATCAGTAAACAGGTAATTGACTTTAGCTCAACTGATTTCACTGGAGAAGAACTCATTTGAACTCTTCATGACATGGTTAGTGAGTACCATAAGCTTGCCTTATCATTTGAAAAGGTTAGAGCAAAGCAAAATGATACCATAGCCAATAAAACTAAAACTGATGTATCAGTTGATGTGTCGAGTCTAAAAGAGGAAATTGCTGAGCTCAATGCTGAAATAAGTAGGAATCAATCAATGATTCAGAAGTTGATGCTTGAAAATTAAAAGCAAACTGAGCTTATTCAGGCTTGGAACCAATCATCTGTTGCATTAACTGATATACAGAACTCACAAAAATCAGTTACTGATAAAACTGTTTTATGGTTCAGTAACCAAGATGAAATTTCTCCCAATGATACTCGACTGCACTGAATATGGATAAAGGAAAATACATTCACTTTGTGAAATCAGTTGCAGCACAAGAAGAAACTAAGCCAAGTAAACTGATTGAACAGCCTACTGAAAGTACGAACAAGGCTAAAAGATATGGTATTGGTTTTAGCCCAAAAGTTTTAAATGACTCATACAGTCAGTCGTCAAAAAGATTCAGCAGGAATTATTCAAATGGCTACTCCAATTACTATAACAACAAGCCGGTTCAGAAAAGATATCGGCCGAACAATCAGTTGAACAGAGCCAAATCACATGTTGTCTCATCCGCACACTACACACCAAGCACACACAAATCGAGAAAGACCATCTGGAATACAGCAACTGGACAATCAGTTAGACTAATCCAAATCTGGATTCCTAAAGGACTAATCAATTTTGGACTCAAATAGAAAAGGGTACCAATATTATATTTTGTGTGTGATTGCAAGTAACAGGTACAAGCAACGAATCAATCTTGTACTTGGATAGTGGATGCTCACGACATATGACAGGAGATGAAAATTTGCTATCTCAACTGATCAAGTACACTGGGCCAAACATCAGTTTCGGAGATAATTCCAAAGGTAAAACTGTGGGTAAGGGTAAGCTTATCTATGGTAACTTTATCATTAATGATGTTTTATTAGTTGAGAATCTTAAGTATAATCAGATTACCATTAGTCAGCTGTGCGATAATGGATTCTCAGTTCAGTTTGACAAACATTCTTGTTCAGTCAAAGATGCAACTGGATAGTCAGTTAGACTAATCCAAATCTGGATTCCTAAAGGACTAATCAATTTTGGACTCAAATAGAAAAGGGTACCAATATTATATTTTGTGTGTGATTGCAAGTAACAGGTACAAGCAAGGAATCAATCTTGTACTTGGATAGTGGATGCTCACGACATATGACAAGAGATGAAAATTTGCTATCTCAACTGATCAAGTACACTGGACCAAACATCCGTTTCGGAGATAATTCCAAAGGTAAAACTGTGGGTAAGGGTAAGCTTATCTATGGTAACTTTATCATTAATAATATTTTATTAGTTGAGAATCTTAAGTATAATCAGATTACCATTAGTCAGCTGTGCGATAATGGATTCTCGGTTCAGTTTGACAAACATTCTTGTTCAGTCAAAGATGCAACTGATGAGGTCATACTAACTGGCAAACGATGTGGAAACACTTACAAACTCAGTTGGAATAATCAACCTTATGCACCAGTGTGTTTTATTGCTTCAAAATCTTCTAAAAACTAGTTGTGGCATAAGAGATTAAACCACCTGAACTTTAAATCTATTGCTTATCTGAGTAATCTCGATCTTGTCACTGTTTTTCCCAAAATGGATTTTAACAAAGATAAAATTTGCTCAGCATGTCAGTTTGGTAAACAAGTTAAATCTTCTTTTAAAAACAAGGGCAGTAAATCTTCTTCCCGATGCTTAGAGTTGTTACATACGGATCTATTTGGTCCAATACCAGTCATGAGCTTAAGGGAATGAAATACACCTTGGTGGTTGTAGATGATTTTTCAAGATTTACTTGGGTTATTTTTCTCAAATCAAAAGACCAAACTGTTGCTCAACTGATCAAGCTTTTCAAAACAATATTAAATGAGAAATCAGTTGGAATTGAAAGAATCAGATCCGATCAAGGAACTGAATTCATCAATCAAATTCTTTCAATTTTTTTAGAAAATGCTGGAATTAAGCATGAGCTCTCAGCAGATAGAACTCCTCAGCAAAATGGTGTAGTTGAGAGGAGAAATCAAACGCTTAAAGAAGCTGCTAGAACAATGCTTGCTGATTCTGGTATTTCTCAAAGTTTTCGGGCAGAGTCAGTAAACACTGCGTGTTGTACTCAGAACAGATCGATGATTAATAAAAATCATTTGAAAAGACCTTATGAGATCTGGTATGGACGAAAAAATGTGGTTTCTTACTTTAAAATATTCGGCTGCAGATGTTTTATTCTTGAAAATGGCAAAAATCATTTAAAAGCCTTCGATGCTAAATCTGTAGGGGGAATATTTCTGGGATACTCGTCAGTTAGCAGAGCTTATAGAGTCTTTAACAAGAGCACAATAAATGTTGAAGAGTCTATACATGTTTTTGATGAAACTGTTCTAACTGATAAGCCAATTCATCTAGTTGAGCTAGTTGATCGATTTACAGATATCAGTTTGGAGGATGATCATGAAGAAGAAAATCATATCTATCGAAACATCCTTCAAACACCTGAACCTGAAATTGTAGATCAATCAGTTGAACAAGAAGTAGTTCCTGAAAATCAGTTGGAAGAGCAAAGAAATGATATTCAGTTACCAACTGAAATAGCTCCAACTGAAACTAAAAACATTCAGTCACCTACCGAAGAAATTGCTAATACAGAAGCAACAAACGTTGAACTCATATGGAAGAAATCACATCCTCCAGAATTGGTGATAGATAATCCATATGACCCGGTAAGAACAAGAAATCAAATGCTCAATTTATTTATTCATTCAGCTTTTGTATCGCAATTGGAACCGAAGAAAACTAATGAAGCTCTTGCTGATCCAAACTGGACAAATAAAATGCAAAAAGAGCTGAATCAGTTTATCCATAACAATATCTGGAACCTAGTTCCAAGAACAACTTCAAAAATCGTAATATGTACAAAATGGGTGTACATGAATAAACTGAACAAAGATGGTTAAGTTTTGCGCAACAAGGCGAGACTGGTAGCACAAGGATATAGGCAAGAAGAAGGAATTGATTACGATGAAACATATGCACCAGTTGCAAGACTGGAAGCTATCAGAATATTCCTTGGCTACGCATCATTCAAAAATTTTAAAGTCTACCAGATTGATGCAAAGAGTGCATTCCTGAATGGCCAGTTGCAAGAGGAAGTCTACGTTGAACAACTTTGAGGTTTTGTCAATCATCATTTTCCTGATCATGTCTACCATTTGAACAAAGCCTTATATGGTCTTAAACAAACTCCAAGAGCTTGGTATGAAACTATTTCAAAATTTCTAACTGATCACTATTTTTCTGTTGGATAAGTTGATAAGACATTGTTCAAATTTTCAAAGAATGATCATATTTTACTCGTTCAAATTTATGTTGATGATATCATATTTGGGTCAACTAACCCAAATTATGCGAGAAATTTGCTAAGTTTATACAGGAAAAATTTGAAATGAGCATGATGGGTGAACTGACATTTTTTCTTGGACTACAAGTGAAGCAACTGGAGGCAAGCACTTTTATTAGTCAAACTAAATACACGAAGGAGTTGCTGAAGAAATTTGGCATGGAATCGTGTTCAGCTGCAAGTACAATCATGAGCTCATCAGTAAAACTGGACACTGATCAAGGGGCAATATCAGTCGAGGCGTGTAATGCCCGAGATTTGATGTGTTGTTAATCTAAAATGATTCGTTGATTAATTGTTGTAATTATAGATAGAACGGATTAGACCGGGGAAGCCGGAAAGAAGTTGGAATGTTGTGCGAGGAAATGAGCCTCGCGCATATGCGAGACCAGATTGGGCGCACATGCGCGGAATAGGCAGAACACCTCGCGCATTTGCGCGACGTGTATCGGCGCACATGCGCGAGGGTACCCAAGAGTTGGGGAAAATGCACAAAGGCCTCGTCCATTTGCGCCTAGTGAGGGCGTGCATATGCGCGAGCTACCGTGAGACAGACGCGCCGAGACATTATGTCTCGCGCATATGCGCGAGACGTGTTAGCTCAAGGGATGAGCCACATGCCCTGTACATGCAATTGATATATATATATATATAATCCTTCCTTCAGTAATTCAGATTAAGTAAACGAGAAAGGGTCAAAGTTTGGGGGAAGAAAATCCTTACGCCTGTATATTGCAATCCATTCGTCTGATTTTGAATCCGACTTTGATACTGTGTTCCTATCTACGCAGGCTACAACTGGACGTAAGTTTTACTACGTTTTGTCGATGTCTTGAAATTATGATGTTGTGAGAATCGAATATGATTTAAATATGATATTCTTGACATGTTAGACATCGTAGAATCAATGACAGATTCAAAAAATGACTGATTATGGAATTGTTATGAATTTCAGAGTTGATTGAGTTGAGATATGATATCATATGTGTATCCTTATTGATCAAGAGTTGCAGGAATTGATATGTGTCGATTTGTATTGCTCGGTATATTGAAATCGGGCAGTTATGCCGTTGAAACAGAATGTGATTTAGTTCTGATTATATCCAGTATCGATTGATTGGGATATTGATATTCTATTCCTCGTTATTGTCATTGCCAGACTGAGATGGACAGACTTTGCGTTCGAGACTTCGACAGATTCAGAAAGACAGAAAGAAGGTATAAATAAATGTTGATTCGGGATTGCACAACTCGAGTTAGATTTGACTTGATTCTCCCAAAATCAAATACTGAATGATTATTGCATTTGATATTTGTAATGCTTGATACTGATATGCTTACTCTATTGATTTACAGCAAAGCGTGAGTTAGAGTAGGGCAGATCCGCCTAGTCTTTGACAGAACCGTCATGGCAGAACCGCCAAGTCACTAGACTTTTGGATATATGTCGATAGACTGAGGAGAAGACCGACTCCTATTGCAGATCTTTGATATAGACAGCCAAATTCTGGACTAAGAACGTACCACCATCTAGCTGCGGTAAAGTAGATGGGAGAACATTGCGTTCTTATTCAGATCGGGATCCCTAGATTAGGATGAGTCGAGTCAGAGTCTAGTAGTCACAGAGTGTGATTAAGAGATTGTATTGATACATGTTTTGCAGATTTGATATCTGTTATTGATATGTGTTTCATGCTTTTATATATGATTTTATATGACTGCATGTTTACATTGTTTATACTGGGATTTATATCTCACCGGAGTTATCCGGCTGTTGTCGTCTTGTATGTGTGCATGACAACATGTGGGTTAGGATCAGGGTCAAGAAGATGAGGAGAGATCGTGATTAGAGTGGAGACTACGGACTTCTACGTAAATAGGGTTTAACACTTGATAATTAGTTGTTGAACCTTAGATTTAGATGAATGTATGTTGTACAAGATTTATAATTTTATACTGATATGTATATTAGATTGATTCCATTACATTCCGCACTATATTTTAAAAAAAAAAAATTTAGACCCAGATTAATTATATTGATCCAATTATCCCAATAATGATTAAGAAGATGATTAGCGTCCGGGTCCCCACAACAGGTGGTATCAGAGCGATAGATCCTTTAGATTGAGATAGAAGCTAGTGAGCGGGGTAGACTGAGGTTTTCTTTCCTGCTTTTGATTGCTGGCATGTAATACTGCTTTAATACATGTTACTTTCTTATCTGATTTGATATAGTAATATGTTTTATTGAGAATGGATCAGCACCGATTCTAGATCAGCAGTAAGATGATCGGAGGAGGACTGAAACAGAATTGTGGTATTTGTTACTAATCCATTTGATTATCAGATATGCCTCCGAGAAGAGTACCAGAACAGGGTAGTACTTCGAATCCTCCAATGGATGTTACCGCGACACCAATGGAAACACTGTTGAAAAGATTTCAGTCATTTAAACCGCCAACCCTGAAAGGAACAGAAACTTCTGTGGACTGTGAGAGCTGGTTAGATGATATAGAAATGCTGTTTGAGTGTTTAGATTATACAGATGAGCGGAGAGTGAAGCTGATAGGGCTCTAGTTGCATGATGTTGCTAAGAACTGGTGGATTACGACGACGAGAGCATTGGAGCACCGAGGTACGACTATTACCTGAATGTTTTTAGAACTGAGTTTTATCAGAGATTCTTCCCAGTGTCGTACAGAAAAGACAAGGGGGCAAAATTTGCCAATTTGAGACAGGGGCAGTTGAACGTTGAGGAGTATGTGACAAAGTTCTCTACCCTGTTGAGATTTGCTCCACATGTTGGTGAAAGCGAGGAAGCTACTACTGATCAGTTCATCAATGGTTTGAACCCCGATATTTTTTCATTGGTGAACACAGGGCGACCGAATAATTTCACTGATGCCCTGAACCGAGCCAAAGGAGCAGAAGCTGGTCTGATGAGACAGAAAGGAGCTTCGTATGTTCCCCCAGCACCGAGGCCACATCAAACTCCTTCTAGATTTGAAGGTGGTAGCAGCAGTAGTGGAAAGAAAGATTTCTTGAAAACCGAGGAAAGCAGTTCAAGAAATCAGGGAGCAGTTCTTCTAGCTCCAGTGATTCCAAACAGAGTTATACTGGACCTTACTGCAGAACTTGCGGATGGAGACATCCGACCGAGCAATGCCAGGTAGTGACTGGTAGTTGCAACGTTTGCAAACAACCGGGACACTTTGCTAGGGTGTGTCCACAGAGAGGTTCCCAAAGATCTCAGGGAGCCGAATCATCTAGATCAGCGGCACATACTGATAGATGATTTGTTGTTGTTCATTCATTTCAGCCAGCCCCAGCTCAGTCACAGCAGAGGCCCGGAGGTAGCCAGAAAGTGTGCCAGCCTCCTAGACAACGGGCCAGAGTATTTGCTTTGACAGAGGAGCAGGCTCAGGAGGCACCATATGATGTTGTTGCAGGTAACTGTTTTATTTTTGGTTACCCTGCTTATGTATTGATTGTTACCGGTGCTTCTCATACATTTATTTCTGAGAAATTTGCGTTGAGTCATGCATTGCCTATTGAGTCATTAGCGTCTGTAGTGTCTATCTCTTCTCCGTTGGGGACAAGTTTAATATCAGTGAATTATGTAAAACATTGCATACTACAGTATGACGGGCATGAGATTGAGTTAGATTGCATCGTACTTGGATTGTCTGATTTTGACTGTATTATCGAGATTGATATGTTGACCAAGTACAAAGCGATTGTTGATTGTTTTCACAAGATTGTAATATTTAGACCAGATATGGCTGACGAGTGTAAATTTTACGGTAAGGGTTCTAGATCAAGAATTCCTTTGATATCCGTATTGTCTATGACTCGATTGTTACAGAAAAGAGTAGAGGGATTCCTTGTCTATTCAGTTGATGTACTGAAATCGAGTCCATCATTGGCAGATCTGCCAGTGGTGTGTGAGTTTGCTGACGTCTTCCCAGACGAGATTCCGAGATTGCCTCCGATCCGAGAGATTGACTTCAGCATTGAGTTGATGCCTAGTACAGTCCCAATTTCTAGAGCTCCGTACAGAATGGCACCGATTGAGTTGAAAGAATTGAAAGATTAGTTAGAAGATTTGCTGGCCAAGGGATACATTAGACCGATTGTTTCTCCTTGGGGTGCTCCAGTATTGTTTGTGAGAAAGAAAGACGGTTCCATGAGACTCTGTATTGATTACCTGCAACTGAACAAGGCAACGGTAAAGAACAATTGTAAGGCCCGAGAATTTGATTATCATAATCAGACATATTTAGCTGATAATTAAGGTGATTGTAGACGCATTGTATCGGACTGGAAAAGACGAGGAATTATACAAAAAGTGGTGTGAAGGACAAACAGGCGGCACACATGCACGAAGAAATACGCGCATATGCGCGAAATGTCCAGAACCTTTGGCGCACATGCGCGAGCAGATACACGCACATACGCAAGGTGTTGAAATAGACATTGCCGAGACCAGTAGGTCTCGCGCATATACGTGGGTGGTGTCGCACATATGCGCGAGACGTGTAGTCCAAAAAATAGTACACTTGTCCCTTGCCATGCATAGATGATATATGTGTCTTCATTTCCTTCCTAGTCTAGCCTAAGAACCGAGAGAAAGTGAAAGCAAGCTTTAGAAAATTCCCTCAAGTTTCATTCCATCTTTGAATTGTGAGTACTCAAGATTTAACCATCCAAATTTCAATTCAAGTGCATATTTGTGCTCCTTGCATCAAAGGATACAAGAGGGTGTAAGTATTGTTAACTTTCAACATATTTTTGGAGTTGAGATATTGGGGACATCAGATTTTGATGGCTAATATATGTTCTTGTGCTTATAGTGAACGTTTATTCGTAGTCGGATCGAAGAAATATTATCGTATGCAATTGTTATGAATTTCCAGCATATATATGTATGAGCTTATGCAAAATTTCAGATTTTGAAGTGTATATGATAGTTGTTATGAGTTATTGATATGGAGTATTGATATTTGAGTTGATTTGGTATTACATGATCACGTCGTTATGACGTCGAAATATACCGAGAATGAATATTACTACATACATGTATTGGTTGAGTTGAATGTTGATATTGTATCTATTGAACATTGCCATTTCAGATTCATCGTGCCTCACTTCGACTTCGAGACCTCGACATTGATAAAGTTTTAACAAGAAAGGTATAATTCATGTTTAATTTGGGAAGACACAACTCAAATGAGATTCAATTTGAGTTTCTCAACAAAATCACATACTAGATTGATGTTTATATTTTGAATGCTTATGCTTTGTTTATAGATTCATTTTCAAGCCTTTAAGATAGGTGAGTCATTTGGTAGATTCTCCAAATAACTAGACGTTCGGTGGTGTCGACGCTTCGGATCAGAATCACTCCGATTGTAGATATTCGATACAGTCAGGACCGAAGTCGAGGAATAAGATGTAACGCCACCCCGAATGGGAGAGTAGGTGGGAGACTTGTTACATCTTATATACACCGGGATCCCTAGTTTAGATATGATTCGAGTCAAGATATGAGTTTGAATTATATGAATTACGTTTCATAGACTATGGGACGTATTATTATTGATGATGTGCATGATTGTTTTATCTGTCTTCACTAATGTGTCATAATTACCGATTCATGGATTACGATTTTGTATTCAATCGCATGACATGCATGTATACATGTTTTATACTGGGATTTGTTCTCACCGGAGTTTCCGGCTGTTGTTGTGTCTGTATGTGTGCATAACAACAGGTGGGGGAGGATCAGGGTCGAGACAAATATGAGAGATCGATATAGCGTGAAGATCATGGGCGTAGCAGAAGACTAGGAATGTTTACTTTCGATAGGTAGTATGTTGTGAACTCTTGTTGTATTATGGGAATGGAACAAGACTTGTATCTATTTATGTTGAAATGAATAAAGATGTTGTTTGCGTATGATTTATATACATTTGATTTAATGTTAAAAGATTTTTTTTTATGACCCACATTTTCGAACAAAGAACCAATTAATCCCAAACAGAATTGAGTTAGAGCCCGGGTCCCAACAACAAATACCCTTTGCCTCGTATTGATGATTTGTTTGATCAGTTGCAGGGTTCTTCTGTATATTCCAAGATCGATTTGAGATCTGGGTATCATCAGCTGAGAGTCAGAGATTCTGATATCTCAAAAACAACATTAAAACCAGTTATGGACACTATGAATTTATTGTCATGCCGTTTGGTTTAACGAATGCGCCAGCTGTATTTATGGGATTAATGAATCGTTTCTTTCAGAGATATCTTGATGATTTTGTTATCATATTCATTGATGATATTTTGTTTTATTCAAAGAATATGATTGAGCATGCTGAGCATCTAAGAACTGTGTTGGGAATTCTGAGGGCTGAGAAATTATATGCTAAACTGTCGAAATGCGAGTTTTGGTTGAGACAGGTTGTATTCTTGGGTCACATATATCCGGAGATGGTATATCTGTTGATCCCAGTAAAGTTGAGGCGGTGATTTCTTGGCCGAGACCGACATCAGTGCCCGAAATTCGCTGTTTTATGGGTTTGGCAGGATATTACCAACGATTTATTAAAGATTTCTCGAGTATTGTCAAGCCTATTACTCAGTTGACTTAGAAGAATGCTCCATTTGCTTGGTCTGAAGAATGTGAGACCAGTTTTCTAGAATTGAAAAAGAGATTGACCAGTGCTCCGGTGTTGACTATCCCGTCAGGTACTGGTGATTTTGTGATTTATTGTGATGCATCTGACCGAGGATTAGGTTGTGTACTGATGCAGTGAGGGCATGTCATTGCTTATACCTCAAGACAGCTTAAGCCACATGAGACTCGTTATCCAATTCATGATCTTGATTTGGCAGCCATTGTCTTTGCATTAAAGATATGGAGACACTATCTTTATGGTGAAAAGTTTGAAATTTATTCTGATCGTAAAAGCTTGAAGTATCTATTTTCACAATCAGAGTTGAATATGAGACAGCGAAGATGGCTTGATCTGCTTAAAGACTTTGATTGTGAAATCAAATACTATCCAGGGAAATCTAATGCAGTAGCGGACGCACTGAGTCGGAAGGTATGCTCTTTATCCTTATCGACAATTGGCGTTTCGAATATTATTGAAGACTGCTGTTTGTTTGGATTAGTATTTGAGACAGATTATAGACCGATGAGATTATATGCTGTTCAAGTTGAACCAGAGCTGATTTTAAGAGTTAAAGCAGATCAGAAAAGTGATCAGAATGTTTAGAACTCGATTTCGATGGTTAGAGCAGGGCATCGATCTGAGTATCAGGTACGAGATAGTGCACTGTATATGAATGATCGTCTGGTTGTGCCGAATGTTTCAGAGTTGAAACGACATATTTTTGTCAGAGGCACACAACAGTCGATATAGTATTCATCCTGGTGGCAGAAAAATGTATAATGATTTGAAAAGACAGTTTTGGTGGAAACATATGAAAGCTGATATTGCCGAGTTTGTATCAAAATGTCTGAATTGTCAGTAGGTGAAAGCAGAAAGAAAGAGACCAGGAGGACTATTACAGAGCTTATCTATTCCTGAATGGAAATGGGATCACATTTCCATGGATTTTTTGACGAAGCTACTGAGATCCTCCCGAGATTGTGATGCGATTTGGGTCGTAATTTATAGATTGACCAAATCCGCATGCTTTATTCCGTACAAGATGACGTACCGACATGACCAGATGGAGAGATTTATGTCAGAGAGGTAGTTAGATTGCACGGAGTGCCGAAGTCGATTGTTTCAGACCGTGATCCTCGGTTTACTTCACAATTTTGGCAGAGTTTACAGCAGGCTCTAGGTACGAAATTACATCTTAGTACCGCATATCATCCACAGACCGACGGACAGTCAGAGCGGACTATCCAGACGTTGGAAGATATGCTAAGAGCTGTGGTGCTTGATTTTAACACTAGTTGTCAGGATGCATTGCCACTTTGTGAATTCTCGTACAACAACAGCTATCAGACGAGTATTGAGATGGCTCCTTTTGAGGCGTTGTACGGTAAGAGATGCAGATCCCCTCTGTATTGGGACGATATCTCTGAGGTACCTGAGATTGGCCCTGATATGATCAGAGATATGACTGTGAAAGTAAAGCTGATACAGAAAAGAATGAAGGCAGCCCAGGATAGACAAGCCAAATATGCCAATATGCGGCGTAGACCGTTGGTATTTGAGGCAGGAGACATTGTGTTTTTGAAGATTTAACCTTTCAGATGAGTTGTCAGATTTAGCAAGAAAGGAAAGTTGTCTCCACGATATATTGGGCCATATGAGATTCTTGAGAAGATAGGAGATCGTGCCTATCGACTCGCATTACCGCCTTGATTATCTGGGATACATGATGTCTTTCATGTATCATTATTGCGGAAGTACATGCCAGATGCTTCACATATTATTCAGCCAGATGAGGCCGAACTTGATGAAACATTGAGTTATTTTGAAAAGCCGATTCGAATTCTCGATCAAAAAGAAAAGCAACTTAGAACAAAAACTATTCCACTCGTGAAAGTTCAGTGGAGTCGTCATGGCGTTGAATAAGCTACTTTGGAAACTGAGTCAGACATGAGACAAAGGTTCCCAGCTTTATTTCACTGATGTGAGTATTTTATTGAGCTTCTATTCTCCATTCTTTATTGTATCTGATTTGATATTTGATTGATTACCTGTGATTTCGAGGACGAAATCGAATCTTAGGAGGGGAGAATTGTAATGCCCGAGATTTGATGTGTTGTTAATCTAAAATGATTCTTTGATTAATTGTCTTAATTATAGACAGAACAGATTAGACCGAGGAAGCCGGAAAGAAGTTGGAATGTTGTCCGAGGAAATGAGCCTCGCGCATTTGCGTGACCAGATTGGGCGCATATGCGCGGAATAGGCAGAACACCTCGCGCATATGCGCGACGTGTGTCGGCGCACATGCGCTGAGGGTACCCAAGAGTTGTGGAAAATGCACAAAGGCCTCGCGCATATGCGCCGAGTGAGGGCGCGCATATGCGCGAGCTACCGTGAGACAGACGCGCCGAGACATTATGTCTCGCGCATATGCACCGAAGAGGGTCGCGCATATGCGCGAGACGTGTTAGCTCAAGGGATGAGCCACATGCCCTGTACATGCAATTGATATATATATAATCCTTCCTTCAGTAATTCAGATGAAGGAAACGAGAAAGGGTCGAAGTTTCGGGGAAGAAAATCCTTACGCCTGTATATTGCAATCCATTCGTCTGATTTTGAATCCGACTTCAATACTGTGTTCCTATCGACGCAGGATACAACTGGACATAAATTTTACTACGTTTTGTCATGTCTTGAAATTATGATATTTTCAGAATCAAATATGATTCATATATGATATTCTTGAGATGTTAGACATCGTAGAATCAAAGACAGATTGAAAAACAGACTGATTATGGAATTGTTATGAATTTCAGAGTTGATTGAGTTGAGATATGATATCAGAAGTGTATCCTTATTGATCAGGAGTTGTAGGAATTGATATGTGTCGATTTGTATTGCTGTGTATATTGAAATCGGGCAGTTATGCCGTTGAAACAGAATGTGATTTAGTTCTGATTATATCCAGTATCGATTGATTGGGATATTGTATTCCTCGTTATTGTCATTGCCAGACTGAGTATTGATAGATTTTTCCTTCAAGACTTCGATAGATTCAGAAAGACAGAAAGAAGGTATAAATAAATGTTGATTCGAGATTGCACAACTCGAGTTAGATTTGACTTGAGTCTCCCAAAATCACATACTGAATGATTATTGCATTTGCTATTTGCAATGCTTGATATTGATATGTTTACTCTATTGATTTATAGCAAAGCGTGAGTTAGAGTAGGGCAGATCCGCCTAGTCTTTGACAGAACCGTCATGGCAGAACCGCCAAGTCACTAGACTTTTGGATATATGTCGATAGATTGAGGAGAAGACCGACTCCTATTGCAGATCTTCGATGTAGACAACCAAAGTCTGGGACTAAGAACGTACCACCATCTAGCTGGGGTAAAGTAGATGGGAGAACGTTGCGTTCTTATTCAGATCGGGATCCCTAGATTAGGATGAGTCGAGTCAGAGTCTAGTAGTCACAGAGTGTGATTCAGAGATTGTATTGATACATGTTTTGCAGATTTGATATCTGTTATTGATATGTGTTTCATGCTTTTATATATGCTTTTATATGACTGCATGTTTACATTGCTTATACTGGGATTTATATCTCACCGGAGTTATCCGGCTGTTGTCGTGTTTGTATGTGTGCATGGCAACAGGTGGGTCAGGATCAGGGTCAAGAAGATGAGGAGAGATCGTGATTAGAGTGGATACTACGGACTTCTACGTAAATAGGGTTGAACACTTGATAATTAGTTGTTGAACCTTAGATTTAGATGAATGTATGTTGTACAAGATTTATACTTTTATACTGATATGTATATTAGATTGATTCCATTACGTTCCGCACTATATTTAAAAAAAAAAAATTAGACCCCGATTAATTATATTGATCCAATTATCGCAATAATGATTAAGAAGATGATTAGCGTCCGGGTCCCCACAAGGCGACACTTTACAAAGGTTTAATAGGTTCATTATTGTACCTAACTGCTAGTCGTCCTGATATTGTATTTGCTGTCTATGTGTGTGCTAGATTTCAGGCAAACCCTAAGCAATCACATTTTTCAGCTGTCAAGCGTATTTTAAGATATCTTAAGGGCACACAAAATTTTGGGTTATGGTATTCTAAAGACTCCGCTTTCAATTTAGTTGGATATTCAGATGCAGATTATGCAGGATGTAAGCTTGATTGTAAAAGTACAAGTGGATCATGTAATTTTCTAGGAGACATACTGATCTCTTGGTTCAACAAGAAGCAAACATCTATAACGACTTCCACAACTGAAGCATAATACCTTGCTGTTGAAAGTTGCTGTGCTCAACTGCTCTGGGTTCAGCAACAACTGAGAGATTATGGAGTTGACGCTAAAGAATCGCCCATATTCTGTGACAATACAAGCTCGATTTCTATTACCTACAATCCAGTTCTTCACTCGAGGACCAAGAATATAAATTTCAGGCATCACTTCATCAGAGATCATGCCTTAAAGAAGGACATACAACTGGAATATGTCTCAACTGAGCAGCAAACAGCTGATATCTTCACCAAACCATTGCCCGAGACTAAGTTTTCTCATTTTCGCAATATACTTAGATTAATTGATTTATTCTAATCAGTTTTTGTTGTTGATATATCAGCTGTTAATTCATCTGTCAGTTCTTTTGTCATTTACTGTTCATTCAGTTAGTCTTTCAACCATTTGATTTTCAACTGATGTCAGTTAATCATTTGTCAATTAATTTTTTATCAGTTATTTTGTTCAGTTCGTGATTTACTTGTCAACTGATGAGATTAAGTAATTCAGGAAAATACAAGACAAACATAAACTGAAATATCATTTTATTCATTTGAAAAAATTGGTGCGAATTACATCGTACAACTCTTCCTGAACAAAAGACCTCCAATTGGTAATCCAACGGTTTAAATCACCGGTGGAAGTGTTCAGGAAGCTATCGCAGTCAGCTATAAGCTTAAGGGTCCTCCTTTCCTTGTAGAGCATCAGCTGGTAGATATTATCACCTTCGAAGATTTCCACTATACTAGCTACATGCAAGCGTTCCCGATATTTCTCCAGCTGTGCCACGAGTTTGGGGGTGGTAGCCATTTCATTCTCCCAGAGAAACATGAGTCCTTGCAGCTCCTCTCAGACGCAAAGGATTTTATGGAAGACCTCATCTTCCATTTCAGCCTTTCGCTTCTCCACAGCTGCGCTCATGAAATCTTCTGCCATATCTAGAGTCTTTGAGCTACCTGCACCTGCCAGTTTAGCTGCTGAATATTACTTGCTGAAATATCTAAGACTAACTGAGCTACTCTTATTTATAGCACATGGTCAAGGAAGATGAAAGGAAAAAGTCATTACAGCAGACAATTAACCTTCTAAACATAAGATTTATTTAATTTGTCTTGCTTAAACTTCTCGTAATCTTTATATGCATTTATTAAGGGGGAATATTGGTTTAAAATGTTAACTGAGAAGACAGCAGTTAGTAAATTTTCAACTGAAACGACACAGTTTCGCAACTGATCCTTCAGTTGATTATTTTACTAATATTCTCACATAAGTTAGCAAATTAAGCATTTTTATTCCAAATTTAGTGACGTGGCTGATTATCAAGCATTAAATGTTAACTTTCAGCAAATGATAAGTTGAAACGAGGACCCTCTTTAATCCATGTATTTTTCAGCACGATTTTACCACACATACACACGTTTTTTATTCAGAATTTCCTGGACTGACACGTGTCCAATAATTCGAACAGTCACGTACATTAGTACTTTACCCGCTCAATTTCAGTTCTTCTTCCTTACGCTTACTAAAAATTCTCAGAGCAAAAGCAAATTCAAGCTTTCGTTTTCGCAGAAAATCATTCTCTTCAAATGGCCAATCAAATTCCCGCACACATGTTGAATGCTATGGCTATCGACTTTGGATCAGTTCTATCAGTTGGAGAAGACAATGTCAAAAACGTATTTTTGAAGCTCGAAGAAGCTGGACTGAGGAAATTTTTGGGGCAATCTTCACAAGAGATTTACCTAAAGGAACTTCAAGATTTCTACTCCAATGGAAAGATCGATTCTGATGGAAGCATCATTACTGTCAATGGTCAGTTATTGATCATCTTTGAAGATTCTTTTGGAGAACTGTTCTTGTTGCCTTCTGATGGACTGGCACATCTCGCTGAAGTCAAAGCATCTGATGTCAAAGAGATTCAAACTCTCCTATCTGCTGATGGACGGAAAATCAAAGTTTCCGATCCAAAGAAAGAACTGAAGCATGAAGTTCAGTTGCTGGCTGATATAGTAGCCAAGAGGCTTTTTGCGAAGGCAGGATCTTTTGCTGCTCTTACTTTGGAGAAATTTCAAGCCATCACTGTCATCATGGCTGGACGAATACTTAACTGGAAGCACCTTATCTTCAACATTCTGAAGAACGTGTTTCAATCTTCCAAGCAATCCAAAGGATTTGCTGTTCAGCTGAGCTACTCGCTGAAATTCAAAGGGTTGATGGCTGTTGATTCAGAAACTTCGTCAAAGTTCAAAGTCTTCAATGCCAAAAACGTTCAGCCACCAAAGACTAAGCTGGACATGTCTCCTGATCAATTTGTTAAGATCAAGAAGGAGATTGGGACTCAGCAGGCTGCTCCCAAGTCAGTTAAAAAGGCCAAGACTCTGGCACAACTGAAGACTACCAAGAGAAAACTGATCGTCAGTGGATCAGATTCTGAGGAAACACCTTCTCAGTTGATTACCAAGAAGCAAAGGACTCAGAAGACAAAGCCAGTGACTAAGTTGGCATCTATCCCAGCTAAGAGATTGAAGCCTTCAGATGCTCAACACCCTATTCAGCCTATTCCTTTGAAATCTATCCCAGCTGATCAGAAAAAGAAATCAGTATAAGTTGCAGCTCCTTTCATCCAAATCAATCGAACTTCGATCCTTGCTCCTGCTTCACCCAAGGGAATCATTATTCAGGAACGAGTGGACACTAATCACTCTGGGACAGCACATTCCACATATTCTTACTGATGAGAAAGGAAAGGGAAAGTTGATTGCAGAGCCCAGACCATCGAATGCCATTCAAAATCACATTGACCTCATCTAGGAACAGGTTATGCTTTTGCTGAATCAAAACTTAAGGTTTATGATGCGTGGACAAGGTTCAGAACACACACTTTTGCTAAACAGCTGAAAAAGAAGTCCAAGCTGAATACATTCATCAAGCTGGAGGCAAATATTCTCAGAATGGTCAATGATGCTACAATAATTTAGCTTTGGGGTGAAAGAACTATTTCTTTGATCAAATCAGAGCCAAGAAGTTGGGCCAACTGATTGAGAAATTGAAAACCAACTATATTCCCACAAGTCCAACTGCCTACGATGATCGAGATGTGCTCACGCAGCTGGAAATTGATCTTATGGCTCTGCAATCACAGATAAAATTTTGGGAGATGGATCAAGAACTAATCAATCATGAAGGCACTTCAGAAGATGAAGTAGTTGAATCGCCTTCTCAGTACAGAGAGCCATCCCCTATACAAGGTGCTGCTACAACTGAAGAGCCATTTCAGGATGTGCCTCAATTTACAGCTGCCGATCATCAAATATATTTGGAAGCTGACTTTACACTCGAAAATATTGATGAAATCATTCAGTCAGTGGTAAATTAATTTCAATCAAACGCGCCTTCCACAGAATCAGTTGATCTCCCAACTGATCAAGCAGCTACAGATGTTCTTATCCATGTCTCTGCTGAACAAGAGGTTCAAACTGATGTGCCAATTCAATCAAATGTTGAGCCAATTGAAGAAAATGTTGTCACCGAGGAAGCTCAGTTGCATGTTGAAGAACCGCAACAAGATTCAGTTGACCAACAGTCAGAACCATCAGTCACTGACCCTCCATCTACTGCTCCTAATCAATCTTCTTCTTCTCCAGTTCTACAAGAAGTCAATGTGGAAGACGTGCCAGAGATGACACATGAGGTAACAGAGGTTTCTGACCGAACTTTGGTAATATTTGATTGATCTACCAAGGAATAGGAACCAGTGCCGTCTGGACCAGTATCTCCTTATCCATCATCAGACATGGATTTGGTCCTTGAAGAAATTCAGGATATTCAACTCAACATGTCAAAAATAACGCAAGAAATAAAGGAGATTCAAAGCACTCAGCTTTCTCATTCTCTGAAGTAGAACTTCTCCAATGAACTTAATTCAGGCAAACTGAAATCCATTCAAATAGTTGTAGCTTCCATCTCCTTTGCAATCGACGAGCTCAAAAAGAACAGAGGCCTAGCTGAAAGTCTTTCTGTTACTCAAGACTCAATCAGCAAGAGAGTTGAATCCATGGAACTATCTGTTTCAAAGAAAATCGATTTGATGTAGACTACCGTATTGACTGCTGTCAAAGACATTGCAGCTGATGTTAGGATTCTATCTTTCAAGGTCGATGTGCTTGACAAAAAGGGGAAGCAGCTAGGTTAATGAAAGAATAAGAGAGGATGAATCTGAAGCGACATTCTTTTGTCAGTTATTAGTTGAAGATTATTTGTTTTCTTTGTACGAATCTGTACATTATAAATTATTTTATCTACAATGATTCAAAGAATTCTTTAACTTCAAATGATCAACTTAGTTTATTCTGAGTTTTGTCAATCACCAAAAAGGGAGAAATTGGTGGAAACTAAATTTCAGTGATTTGAAAAACTAAGCTTCAAACGTATTTGAATAACTGATCAAAGGCAACGAGCTTAAATGACTCAAATAATTACAACTGTTAGTTGTCTTTAGCTGAAGATTAATGTGTACTAGCTAAATATTATACACGTCATCAATTGAAGCAGAAATATAATTGATTGATCAGTTGGGAACTGATCAGTTATGAGTTTTCTAGCAAAGTATCTTTCAGGTGATCCCTCAACTGTAAACATCATTAGTTGAGAACGACAACCGACAAATAGTACAACAGACTGCAACTAGTAGTGGAATGCCGCATTTCAGAGATTGCAGTGTACGAATGTCAGAGAATATCGACGTGGCAATCAACATATATAAAGATTCAAACGTATTTGATATTACCGTTGAGAGGGAAGCATATAAATAGGTGAAGAGAGCAGCTGAGAACACAACACGAGAACTACTATTCCATTCAAGCTTGTTGTTACTCATCTAAAATCACAACTCGCATTCAAATATCAAAGCTCACTCTTATCAGATTTATCAATAGAAATCAAGGCTACCTTTACGAGCTTGTTAGCACCTTGAAATCTTTGTTAGAGTTATTCTCAAGTTGTGTTATATTCAGTCGCACTGTAAAAGCTTTTGTGAAGTAAGAGTTTCAGTTTGGCAGTGTTAAGTCCAAACTGAAGTGGGTCAGTACAACTTGTGTATTTGTTCAAAGTCTTTTAGTGATAATCCTATCTTCGTGATAGAAGGGGTGACGTAGGAGTTATTATATTCTCTGAACATCTAGAAACAAATCGTGTGTTTTTCATTTCAGTTACTTTCAGTTTTTCTATCTTTCAGTCAGTTTACTTCCGCAATTGTTTTTCGGTTAAACTGATTGTTATCTACTGACGAGATACCGAATGTCAGTTTGTAACTAAATTGAACCCATTACTCGAAAAGAATACATAGTCAGTGAGTGTTTATTCAACCCCCCCTTCTAAACACTTATCATCTACTAACCGATCCTTTCAAATATAAAAAGATTGCCTTCAGTATTTTTGATGTGAAGCAGATCCCAGAGGTTTGAGGGCTTACATCCGAAGATTCAACAGAGTCGCCTTGGATGTCCCCTCTTGCGCCCCAGAGACAAAAATTACTGCATTTACTCATGCTTACGGGAGGGGGAACTTTTCCTATCAATAACCAAGAAGGCGCCCGAGGAATTTGAGGATTTATTGTCCCGGGCAGAGAAGTACATTAACATGGAGGAAGCACATAAACAGAAGAGAGAAGCAGGCAGAGAAGTACATTAACATGGAGGAAGCACATAAAAAGAATAGAAAAGAATGGAGGAAAGAGAGGGGAGACCGGATGGCTAAGCCCAAAGAGAGAGGACCGAGGAAGAGTAGCCAGGGGCATTTTTCTCGTCATGTGCCCTTGAAGATTATCCGGGACCAGGGAGTTCCAGGAGTGTAGTTGGGATTTGATGCTATCCCAGCAGTTCATTAGGCCCGAATAGAATGGTTTCTTTACTCTCCACGGAGTGTGCTATCATAATACTGAAGATTGCAAAACCTTGAAGAGAGATTATGTCCCCCCCTCAGTCCATTGACATAGTCAATCCAATAAAAGTTCGAGAGTGCCACCTTGGATGTCTCGGGGAGATTCAAGAAATGCCCCGAGAAGTGACCCCGATAGGAGGAGAGAGCCGGAGCCCGAAAGGAAAAAAGCCTCACCCCCCGTTGTGGGGTTAATAAAGATGATATCGGGAGGCTCAATTGATGGAGATTCCAACCAGGCAAGGAAATCGAGAAGTAGACGAGATTGTATGGAGTTAGAAGGGATGAGGAAGAATGAAGCAGTAATCAGCTTTGGCCCTAAAGATTTAAAGGGTGTCAATTTGCCCCCACAATTATGCCCTGGTCATCCAAGCCAGGGTAGCAAATTATGACATTATGAGAGTTTTTGTGGACTAGGGCAGCTCTGTTAATGTCATATTTATGGAGGCCTTTGCACATATGGGTTTGCAGGGATATCAGCTAGAGACTGTGGAAACAGCACTTTTTGGATTTGTTGGCCATGCTGGTTATCCGGAAGGGAAACTCGTCCCGCCATTGAATTTGGGTGCTGGAGAACTGAAGAAGACAGTAATGACTACTTTTACTGTGTTGGATGCTCCGTCATCATATAATATTATTTTAGGGCGGTTGGCCATGAATGAATTGAGGGCCGTAGCATCCACTTACCACCAAAAGATCAAGTTTCCTGTTGGAAGCCGAGTGGGAGAAGTCCGGGGAGTTCATCCTTCTTCCCGAAAGTGTTATGTTGAAGCGGTCCGGTTGGACCAGAAGAAAGATAGGAAGGAAGAAAAGAATGAGAAGATTGATGAGGGGGTGGGGAGAAGAGTTGAAGTAGGGGGGGTGCACTTTGTAGCTGAGGAAGAGCAAGAGACGGTGGAGATTGGGCCAGGCAGGGAAATCCGGATGGCTCGGGACCTCAATTCATTCACCTGGGTCAGTTTAATCATTGTATAAAAACTAATATTCATATTTTTGCCTGGTCCCAGCAGGAATCTCGCCTTTGATTGATGAGCATCACCTGAATGTTCTCCCGAGAGCTCACCTGGTGAAGCAAAAGAAGAGACACTTTGGTCTCGAAAAGGACAAAGTAATTGATGTACAGTTGAAAGATCTGTTGAAAACCGGCCACATTCGGGAAATTCAATTTCCTACCTGGCTCTTAAATGTGGTACTGGTGCCAAAGTCTACCGGGAAGTGGAGAATGTGTGTAGTTTTTCGGGACCTCAATAAATATTGTCCCAAAGACCACTATCCCCTGCCCAGGACTGACCAATTGGTGGACTCCACCTCGGGATATGATTTGTTGAACTTATGGATGCCTACCAGGGGTATCATCAAATCCCCCTTGCCAAAGATGATCAAGATAAGGCCAGCTTCATCACCTTGGGGGCACATTTTGCTACGTTGTTATGCCTTTCGGGTTGAAGAATGCCGAGGCCACCTATCAGTGTCTTATGAACAAAGTGTTTGAAAAGCAACTGGGTAGGAATGTGGAGGTATACGTGGATGATATATTGGGCAAGTCCAACGAAGTCAGCGGGTTCATATCTAATTTCCAAAAAACTTTTGCTACTCTTATGCAGTATGGGATCAAGCTTAATCCTGCCAAATGCATATTTGGCGTAAAGAGTGGTAAAAGAAGAAGGCTCTGATCAGAGGTCTGTCTGTTATGTCAGTCACTCTCTTAGGGGTCCCGAGCTCCGATATAGCGAAGTAGAGAAGATAGCCCTGGCCTTGGTCATGACTGCCCGGAAGTTGCGGACCTATTTCCTGTCGCATCAAATCATTGTGCTTACCAATAGTCCACTCGGGAGGATTATGACTCATTCAGAGGTATCCCGACTGATGATCAAGTGGACAATGGAGTTGGGGTAGTATGATATTGAGTATAAACCCCGGGTTGCCTTCAAAGTAAAGGGCTCTATCAGGTTTTTTATCCGAGATGGTTCAACACGAAGAAGAGGAAGTATAAAGAATATTTGTGGATGGGTCTTCTAGCCTTTCCAGATGTGGTGTAGGGGTGGTAATCATAGCTCCCCTAGGATAGAAAATTAAGTTGGCATTAAGAATTGATTCCCGGGTGACTAATATTGAAGCAGAGTATGAGGATGTCCTTGCTGGAATCCGAGCTGCTCGGGAGATTGGAGCTTACTGGATAATTGTGTACTCAGATTCATAGTTGATTACCCAACAGATCAAGGGTGTTTATGAAGATAAGGATGACAGGATGCTGAAATATCTCAAGCTCATAAGAGCCCAGTCAAAAATTTTTGTGGACTGGATTATTAAAAAATACCCGAGGAAAAGAACTAGAAAGCAGACGCTTTGGCAAAGATGGCTGCCTCTCTATCAGAAGTCAGTACCCGGGAAACTCTGCATGTGTCCCGGCTAATCCTCTCTATTAAAGAAGAAACATTGCCAACACCTAAGGATTCATGGATGACACCCCTGATCAAGTTCATTACAAGCAATGAACTACCTGAAGATAAATCCCGAGCTCAAAAGATCAAGAGACAAGCTCCCATGTTTGTTCTCTTAAATAATGTCTTGTACAGGAGATCATTTTCAGGGACCTCTATTAAATTGCTTACACACGGAGGAGGCGGATTATGTCATCCGGGAAATTCACGAAGGGTGTTGTGGTGAGCATCTGGGGGGAGTAGCATTGGCCCGGAAAGCAATGCTTGCCGGATTCTGGTGGCCTACTATAAACCAAGTCTCTGCTCAAGTTGTCTGGGCTTGTGAAGGTTGTCAACATCATTCCAATTTTCAGCACTGCCCGGCCACTCCTATGAAGCCTATCTGGGCTTCTTGTCCCTTTGTTCAATGGGACATGGATATCATGTGCCCCTTTCCTATTTCCCGGGCTCAGAAGAAGTTTCTCTTGGTGGCTGTGGATTATTTTTCTAAATGGGTAGAAGCTAAGCCCCTGGCCAAGATTACTGAGAAAGAAGTTTTAAAGTTTCTATGGAAGAATATATTATGCTGATTTGGAGTCCCCAGGAGACTAATCTCAGACAATGGGAGACAGTTTCATGGAAGAGAGATTACATCTTGGTGTCGGGAGATGAAGATCACTCAGTCTTTTACCTCTGTTGCATATCCTCAAGCTAATGGTCAGACTGAAGTTGTGAATTGAATTATAATGCAAGCTTTGAAAACTAGGTTACATGGTAAAGGAAAAGACTGGGTAGAAGAATTTCTCAGTGTTCTCTAGGCATACAGAACTACTCCACGGGCTCCTACTCAAGAAACTCCCTTTAATCTGGTATATGGGTGTGTAGCAGTTCTTCCGATCGAGATTGGACAAACTTCTGCTAGGATAGAATCTTACCCTAGTTATAATGATCAACATCAGGCAATGGAGTAGGACTTGTGGAAGAAAAGAGAGAGCAAGCCATGATTCGAATGGAAACTTACCGAGGCCGGGTTATGAGATCATATAACAGGCGAGTCCGGATTCGAGACTTTCAAATTGGAGAGCTGGTCATAAAGAAAGTTAATCCAGCTGGAGATGTGGGAGAAAAGGAAGCTCGTTGGTAAGGACCTTATAAAATAACCCGGAAGGTTAGCTCGGGAGCTTTTTAACTTGAGGATGCTCAAGGACGTTCTCTCAAAAGACCTTGGAATGTATTTCATTTAAAAAAGTATTATGCTTAACATATGTATTTATTTGTTGGAAGATATAATGAAAGCTCTGTTCTTCTCGGAAAGTATGTGAGTATGTTTTTTATAATTATGGGAGGTACAAAGCCCATGGCATCACACCTGCCTTGGGACACCACACCTCGACCATTCCCAAGTCCGAGACTTGATCTCCGGCCCTCCGTATCTTGGTAATATATATAAGCCCTGGGCACCACACCCTGGCTTGGGGCACCACAACTCGATCATTCCCAAGTCCCGGGACATGATCCCCGGCCCAAGGCTCCGTACCTTGGTAATATACGTAAGCCCAGGGCACCACATCCTGGCTCGGGGCACCACACCTCGACCATTCCCAAGTCCGGGACATGATCCCCGGCCCAAGGCTCCGTACCTTGGTTATTCACAGGCCCAAGGCACCGCACTATGGTCATTTATACAATATAAGGATTTTATTTTCAAGCTCAGGGTCCATCATCCCGGTTACTCGCTAAGGTTCCCGGTTAATTCTCAACACTTAGAAATTTTTATGATCGTTTACACACAAGCAGTTCTATTATACGGGTTTTGAGGATGTATTAAAGCTATCAAAGGCACAATTGATGAAATGAATACAATTTCATTAAAATTCCGAAGGCAGGAATTACAAAGAAAAGTATAAAAGAAAAAGTACAACCCTACTATAAGTCCATTTGCCCGGACCCTGGCTGTTCTTCTTCATCCTGAGAGCTTTCCTTCTCATCTTCCCCATCCTTTGGGAGCTATGCTATAGCTTGTCCGAAGTCAGGGAAATTTGTCTTTTCCTTGGGCAGGAGCCCGACTTCTTCAAATTGTTTCCGACATTTATTAAAACCGGTCTTGAATAGAGGATAAGCCCGATTTTCCACAGCCGCCTTGAATTCAGGGGAAAAGAGGAAGGATGTTTGCATTTGCTCCCTGTTGAGTATGGCTTCAGCCAGGGCCTTCTCAGCAGTAGTGGCCCGGGACATTTTCTCTTCCATGCCTTCTATCAGGGATTTGTTCTTGCCATGAAGGACTGAGAGGTGTCCCTGATGAGTCCCTCATTGGTGGCTTCCCGGGCATTCTCCAGATCTTGGTGGGCCTTATCAAGGTTAGCACGCAGGCTAGCCTCCTCATCTACATGAAGGGCCCAAAAATGGGACAATTCCTCTTGAAGTAGCTCCTGGATATCCTGGAATTTCCGGGCTCGGTTATTGGTAAGAATGGCTGTGGTGGCTACCTCTTCAAAGGCTGAGATCATAAACTGGATGCCATGTGCAAACGAAGTCAGTAGTTAAAAAAAAAAAGAAAAGAAGAAGAAGGGGAAAGAATTAGAGTCCAGGGAACAATTTACTACCAAGATCTTATGAGAACCTTCAAAAAGTTTGGGGGTGGCCCGGGGAGTAGCCCCTTCCAGAAAGATGTTATCCCGAGCGGGCTATGTAATGCCCGAGATTTAATCATTCTAATCAGACGTTGATTAATTGACGTAATGGAAGTCATAGGAACTCAAATGACGAAGCCGGGCGTTGGTTTATGGTAAGCCAATATGTTGAACCGAACATCTCAAGATGTTAGGCCGAACATCTCGCGCCCGAGCGGCAGAAAAGCACCGCCTGAGCGCGCATGTATAATTTGTGAGGGCCGAAAGTTCTTCGCCCTAGCGAGCAACTTTTGACCGCCCGAGCGACAGGAGATGTTCAGCCGAGGATCTCGACCGAAATTGACTCGCCCTAGCGGTAAGTTTTGACCGCCCTAGCGAGAGACGTGTAAAATGAAGAATGAGCCACTTGCCTTTATGCATGTTACGAGTGTATATATATATTATATATATATATATATGCAAGTGATTCAGAAACAAGGGAAAAGAAAGAAACGAAGGAAACTTTGGAAAGATTAGTCCGTGAAGTTTAAGATCGAGATTGTGCAAAATCCCTCCGTCTGTTTTTGAATCCGACTACAGTACTGTGTTCCTATCAACGCAGGCTTCATTTGAACGTAAGTTTTGTTACGTTTTGAGATGTTTAGAAAATATGATATTGTCAGAATTGAATATGATTTAGATATAGTGTTTCTGCTACCGTAGATATTGTAGAATTAAAGTCAGATTAAAGAACAGATTGTGTCTGTAATTGTTATGATTTTTGGAGATGATTTAACTGAGATTCTATATCAGAATTGTGTTAGTATTCAGATTTTGAGTTATGTTGACACAGATTACTGAGTTCCAGTATTATATTTGTGATGTTTAGACTGACGGAGTTATCGAGACAGTATTGTTATGCCGTCGAAACATCAGTTATTTTAGATTGTTCAGATTTAGATATGAATTCGATGATATTACGATATCGTTGGTATAATCAGATTGTATTTGGTTCAGATATTGATCAGATTATGTACTGAGTTGGGTATTGATCAGAACAGATTGTGTTTTGAGCTGCACATTGATACAGTGTATTTATTCTTGTCATTTCAGATTGAAGATGGACAGACTGGACTTCGAGACTTCGTCTTCCTCAGACGGGGAAGATAAAGGTATAATTCATGTGATATCTGGGAGGATATAACTCAAATCAGATCTCATTTGAGTTTCCCAAACAAATCACATACTAGACTATTATTTATGTTTTGATATGATTGTTTATAGATTTGTTTATAGAACTTGTATACAAATCTTGCTATGCTTTGTTTACAGATCTTGTGGCATTGCATTAGAATGATTATGTTTGTTTACAGATTGTGTATTCATGCATTAAGATAGTACAGTCTGGAGATCAGGCAGACTTCTAGATGTTCGGCGATATCTCAGCTTAGGGGAAGATCACCGCCCCTATTGTAGATGCGGATACAGATCAGGCCGAAGTCTAGGAATAAGACGTACAGCACCTCGATTGGTATGGTAGGTGATAGACAGTGACGTCTTATTCACAACGGGATCCCTAGAGTTATAGATCGAGTCAAGTCTAGACATGATTTGATTAGAACTGCATGCTTATATGGATGTGGCTCCTAGATCATAGGACCCATTATTACTGCTTTCAGTTGGGTTAGCATGTTTTATGATTAAGATTGTTTATGTGCATGTTTATCTGATTTGAGTTACATGTTTAGTTAGATTAGATTTCATAGATGATGAAATCTATTACTATTGCTTTTAATTTATTCATGACAGCATGTTTCATGAATCATTATGTGTATATGCATGTGTACCATGTTTTATACTGGGATTTATTCTCACCGGAGTTATCCGGCTGTTGTCTTATTTTGTATGTGTGCATGACAACAGGTGGGGCAGGATCAGGGTCAAGAAGATGATGAGAGAAGATGAGTTTAGCGTGGTGATTCCGGACTTGGATAAATTGGGTTTCATTACTTGAACTTTAGTAGTTGAACCTTGGGTTAGTTAGAAGATTGTTGTACCTTTATACTGAATTGTAGTTTTATACAGATATGTATATTGTTTAGATTCCATTACCTTCCGCAGTTACATTTTAAAAAGAAAAATTTTTAGACCCTGTTTTATCTTAATTGATAATTAAATCCCAAAGATGATTAATAAGACAGATCAGCGTCCGGGTCCCCACAACAGGTGGTATCAGAGCCATAGATCCTTTAGATTGAGATAGTTAGAGTTTATAGATCCTTTAGATTGAGATAGAAGAAAATGAGCGGGGTAGATTGAATTTTCTTCCTTGCATGTGATTGCTAGCATGAGAATTATATTAATGTTGACTTGCATGATGTGTGCTAGCATGATTTATTGCTTTCCCTATTACATGTTGTTGGTTATCTGAGTTGGTTGCAGCATGTAATGGTTAAGCCTGAATCAGAACTGAGTCTGGATCAGAGGTATATGATCAGAGGAGGGCTGAGACAGACTGTATAGATTGGGTACTAATCTTTTTGATATTCAGATATACCGCCTCGGAGATTTCCAGAAAGGGGTAGCACTTCGTCTGAACAGATGGATGTATCAGAAGCTCAGCTAGAAGAAAATATGAAAGAGTTTGAATTATTATAGCCGCCGATTCTGAGTGGTACCGAGACATCTGAAGATTGTCAGAACTGGTTTGATGATATAGAAATCTTGTTCGATTTGCTTGATTGTACAGATGAACAGAGGGTTAAAATGGTGCCTTACCAGTTACGAGAAGTCGCCAGGAGTTGGTGGATTACAAGTAGAAGAATGTGGGCAGAGAGAGGTACAATGATTTCGTGGGGAATATTCAGAACTGAATTCTATCAAAGATTTTTCTCAGCGTCGTACCGAGAGGACAAGAAAGCAGAGTTTGAGAATTTGAGCTAAGGGCAGTTGAATATTGATGAATATACCGCCAAATTCTATACTCTATTGCACTTTGCTCCTCATATAGCTGGAAATGATGAAGCTGTAGTGAATCAATTCATTAGAGGATTGAATTCAGAGGTAGTTGCATTTATGAATTTGCAACGACCTTATCATTTTACTGATATCTTGAGTAGAGCGAAGAGAGCTGAGGCAAGTCTGATTAGACAATTGACAAGGTTGTGTGTGAAGCAACCCCAGACACAGCAATCCCCTCTCCGATATGATCACGGCAGTACGAGTGGGAAGCAAGATTTGCTGAAAGCCCGCAAGAAGTCATTCAAGAAGTTAGGAAGTGGCTCGTCTAGTTCCAGTAGTTCTAGCCCGAGCTATACTAGAGTGTATTGCAGGAGTTGCGGAGGGAGACATTCCACCGAGCAATGCCGGGGAGTGACTGGTAGATGCAATAATTGTGGACAACCGGGACACTTTGCGAAAGTCTGTCCCCAGAAGCGTTCCCGAAGATTGTAGGCAACAAAGTTCAAAAGAAAACACAGATCTAGAATTCACAACAGGTACTATTCTTTATAATTAGATTGCATATGTATTGATATATACTAATGCATTCCTTAAGATTATCCTTGAATGAGTTGCATGGAGATATGCATTATCTGTTGGGTCTGTATGACTGCAATGTTTATGTACTTGTGTTGCTGATTTGATTGCATTATTGATAATAGTATGCTAAACAAATACAGAACTCGAGTATAAGATTCAGACCAGATATGATTGATGTGTAGAGATTTCACAGTAAGGATTCTAGATTTCGAATTCCTTTGATATCTGTGTTGTCTATGACTCGATTGATACAGAAAGGATCAGATAGTATTCTTATGTATTCAGTAGATCTACTGAAATCGAGCCTAGCATTGGCAGATCTGCCAATGGTGTATGAGTGGGCTGATATTTGCCTAGATAAGATTTCAGATTTGTTTTATATCCGACAGATAGATTTTAGAATTGAATTCAGGTCAGATATTGATTGTTAATTTAGAATTCAGTACAGAATGACATTGAATGTATAGAATGATACTGAATGATTAGACAGAATTGAAAGAATTGACAGACTAGAATACTGGTTGAGAATTACAGATGATGGGGTATTCTCTTGAAGATATTTCAGTTCTGATCCTGAATTAATAGCGTTTATGTTCAGAGGTATTCTGAAGATCGTGCTGGGTATATCTATGATATTTGATATGTTAACAGCATCTGATTGATTAAATGGAATATTTGACGATTCTATTGAATAGTCTGAGAACAATGATGATTGTATACAGAAACTATTCAGATAAGAATCATAATTGAAACAGATTGTATTCAGCATATGTGATATCTGCAGTTTGTATACCGATTTATTTGCACAGTTGAGACATAAATCAGCGACTGTAAACGACACAGGTAACAGATATATCAGAATTAGCAGAAATGTCAGAAAGTCGGAATTGCTGAGTTTTACAGATTATCTTATTCTCTTATTCCCTTATATGTTATATCTGCTTGCGTATGGTGATTGATCTAAATTAGTATTTGAGATATCTTATATTGTTTGGGAGCATATTCTAATTGCAGATGAGATATGGCAGATGATTTGGGCACTGTGAAGATTGATCTGGAGTCAAAATTATCAGTATTGCCAGCAATCGTTGTTTTATGAGTTTTTTTAAACTCACTAGATCTGTATAGGTTGTTTTTATCTCGAATCTTAGTGATATTACTGTGGTTTGCATGTATGTTTGATACAGAATATTGTAAACAGTTGAGAGTTGCAACAGTTCAGAAATGTGATATCAGAATGTTTCAGAATTATATAACAGAATTTGATATCGATAGTCAGAGCCGAATACCAGGTAGGTATTTCTTCTTTATTTTATATTAGTAACTGATTGTTTATACCGAATAGTTCGAATCAGATATCACAAATGGTGTCAGACATGCACAGTGATGGATTCAGTTCTCATTCGGATAACAGATAGTTGTGATATAAACAGATTAGATCAGTGATGGTAGAAATTGTACAGAAATGTTAGCAGAAATTGTACTGATAGGTCTGAATTGCTAACAGAAGAAGACAGAAAGATAGAAATCAGAAGATTATTACCGATTTTGTATATTTCTAAATAGAAATGGGAGTACACTTCTATGGCTTTCGTAATGACATTACATCCATTTTCTTTAGATTTTGGTATGATATGATTATGATTGACAGATTTCTCAATCTATATCTATCAGTTTGTACCAGATTACGTACAAACAGAACTAGATGACATAGATCGATGTCAAAGAAATAATCAGATGGATTAGAATATTGAAGTAGATGATATCAGATTGTGATTTTGATGGAGTTGTACTTGTGATAGACTCTATCATAAGCTCTCTTGTGCAGATTTATTGCAAATTGACAGGTGGTCAGACTGTATGATTCAGATACTGACAGATATTGGTAGAGTTTTAGTGCTGGATGTTAGCACTAGTGGTTATGATTTATTGTCACTATATGACTTATTGCATGACAATAGTTATCAAGACGGTTCAGAATGGACAGATTAAAGAAACCAACATCGGATGATGATGCTTGGCATTTGAAACTGAAGATTTCATATGTCCTTGATTGGGATTAACAGGTTTGATAACAACTGCTAGTATTGTTTTGTTATAGACTATGGAGTGGTTTATACGGATGTTGTATAACCCACGTGGCAAGATTGATTTTGTCAGAAGTTAAGAAGTATTATGATAGTGTACTTCATGACGTCTTATTCCAGATGTGGAATCTGAGGTTGATACCAGAAAGAGATTTTAGAATGGATTCATTGAGATGAGAGTTTAATTTAAACTCTGTTATACATTTCTTCTGATATATCTGAATTGATTGTTTGTGAGTTCGAGGACGAACTCAGATCTAAGAGAGGGAGAAATGTAATGCCCGAGATTTAATCATTTTAATCAGACGTTGATTAATTGACGTAATGGAAGTCATAGGAACTCAAATGACGAAGCCGGGCGTTGGTTTATGGTAAGACAAGATGTTGAACCGAACATCTCGCGCCCGAGCGGCAGAAAAGCACCGCCCGAGCGCGCATGTATAATTTGTGAGGGCCGAAAGTTCTTCGCCCTAGCGAGAAACTTTTGACCGCCTGAGCGACAGGAGATGTTCAGCCGAGGATCTCGACCGAAATTGACTCGCCCTAGCGGTAAGTTTTGACCGCCCTAGCGAGAGACGTGTAAAATGAAGAATGAGCCACTTGCCTTTATGCATGTTACGAGTATATATATATATATATATATATATATATATATATGCAAGTGATTCAGAAACAAGGGAAAAGAAAGAAACGAAGGAAACTTTGGAAAGATTAGTCCGTGAAGTTTAAGATCGAGATTGTGCAAAATCCCTCCGTCTGTGTTTGAATCCGACTACAGTACTGTGTTCCTATCAACGCAGGCTTCATTTGAACGTAAGTTTTGTTACGTTTTGAGATGTTTAGAAAATATGATATTGTCAGAATTGAATATGATTCAGATATAGTATTTCTGCTACCGTAGATATTGTAGAATTAAAGTCAGATTAAAGAACAGATTGTGTCTGTAATTGTTATGATTTTTGGAGATGATTTAACTGAGATTCTATATCAGAATTGTGTTAGTATTCAGATTTTGAGTTATGTTGACACAGATTACGAGTTCCAGTATTATATTTGTGATGTTTAGACTGACGGAGTTATCGAGACAGTATTGTTATGCCGTCGAAACATCAGTTATTTTAGATTGTTCAGATTTAGATATGAATTCGATGATATTACGATATCGTTGGTATAATCAGATTGTATTTGGTTCAGATATTGATCAGATTATGTACTGAGTTGGGTATTGATCAGAACAGATTGTGTTTTGAGCTACACATTGATACAGTGTATTTATTCTTGTCATTTCAGATTGAAGATGGACAGACTGGACTTCGAGACTTCGTCTTCCTCAGACGGGGAAGATAAAGGTATAATTCATGTGATATCTGGGAGGATATAACTCAAATCAGATCTCATTTGAGTTTCCCAAACAAATCACATACTAGACTATTATTTATGTTTTGATATGATTGTTTATAGATTTGTTTATAGAACTTGTATACAAATCTTGCTATGCTTTGTTTACAGATCTTGTGGCATTGCATTAGAATGATTATGTTTGTTTACAGATTGTGTATTCATGCATTAAGATAGGACAGTCTGGAGATCAGGCAGACTTCTAGATGTTCGGCGATATCTCAGCTTAGGGGAAGATCACCGCCCCTATTGTAGATGCGGATACAGATCAGGCCGATGTCTAGGAATAAGACGTACAGCACCTCGATTGGTAGGGTAGGTGACAGACAGTGACGTCTTATTCACAACGGGATCCCTAGAGTTATAGATCGGGTCAAGTCTAGACATGATTTGATTAGAACTGCATGCTTATATGGATGTGGCTCCTAGATCATAGGACCCATCATTACTGCTTTCAGTTGGGTTAGCATGTTTTATGATTAAGATTGTTTATGTGCATGTTTATCTGATTTGAGTTACATGTTTAGTTAGATTAGATTTCATAGATGATGAAATCTATTACTATTGCTTTTAATTTATTCATGACAGCATGTTTCATGAATCATTATGTGTATATGCATGTTTACCATGTTTTATACTGGGATTTATTCTCACCGGAGTTATCCGGCTGTTGTCTTGTTTTGTATGTGTGCATGACAACAGGTGGGGCAGGATCAGGGTCAAGAAGATGATGAGAGAAGATGAGTTTAGCGTGGTGATTCCGGACTTGGATAAATTGGGTTTCATTACTTGAACTTTAGTAGTTGAACCTTGGGTTAGTTAGAAGATTGTTGTACCTTTATACTGAATTGTAGTTTTATACAGATATGTATATTGTTTAGATTCCATTACCTTCCGCAGTTACATTTTAAAAAGAAAAATTTTTAGACCCTGTTTTATCTTAATTGATAATTAAATCCCAAAGATGATTAATAAGACAGATCAGCGTCCGGGTCCCCACAGGCTAGGAGTAAGTGAGAGGCTCTTGGGAGGGCTGTTGGGTAGACTCTTGGCGGGGAGGGGTGGTTGATTGGTTTGCTCAGGAGGATCCTTGATCTCATTCTTGGTTACCTTAGACCAGGATCAGCTCAGGGCTCGTAATGGCCTTTCGCTTCCTCTGGAAGAGAGGAACGTGGTCTTCGGAGTCTGAGATCTCTACCCGAGACCCCTCCCGTTCCTGATCAGTGGTTACTAGGGCTGACTCCTTCAGCCGTGCCGCCTCCTCTGCGGCCAGTTTTTTCTTCTCGACAGACGCCTTCCGAGCTGCCATTTTATTTTTTCTTGGCCGCCCTCTCAGCCTCCCACTTCTTAAGAAAGGCCTCCTGCATCTTATCTTCATAGAGAACAAGAACCATTGCTAAAAGTCAAGGACTAATTGGGGTAATGGATAGGGAGGAAGAAAATTATCGGGTTGAGCGCCCAGGCCTGCCACCTCATCAACTACCCGATCCAAAGGGTCTTCATCCCGGGCACTCAACCCATAGGAAACTAGATTCTCTCTAGGAGATTAGGGTTGAGGAGGAGTATTTTTTGCCCTCCACCAAGTATTGGCTTCGGATATAAAATTCCTCAAATTTGAAAGATTTTGGGAGGGAAGGTTGAGTAGGAAGGGAAGGAAGGAAACCAGTCAGACAAGAAAGAGGGGTCGGGAGTTGAATATAGAAATATCGTTCTTTCCATCCCTTCTGGGAAGAAGGGATTTCATCAAGGAACCTGATATTCAGGCGGGCAGACACGGAGAAGGCATTGTCTCCTAGTCTACAAACAAAAAAATAGTGAAGGACGAGGGGGTTGATGACAAGGTTATGCATTTTAAATAAAACATAGGCTGAGGCCATGATACAGAAGGAATTAGGGTGAAGTTGGCTAATAGGTACACCAAAAAACTTGGCAACCTCTGTATAGAAAGAAGGGATGGGAAACCGGAGATCATTTCTAACTTGGTCCCGGAAGAAAGTGGTGAAGCTGGGAGGAAGGTTACTTGCCCTGTTCGAGGGACCGAGAATTATAATTTTAAAAGAAGAAGGAATGGAGATGAGAGTCCTAAGCTCCTCATCCGCTCCCGAGCGCAGAGTTCTGCTCATTGAAGCGAACCAGGGAACTCCCGGAATCTCATAGTGAGAAGGAGAAGATCCCGTGCTTTGCCTTTAACCTTGTTCTTTTTCAGAGCTTGGGAGGTGCCCGTGGAAGAGGGTTTCGAAGAGGAGGGTTTGGTTTGATGGGTCGTGGGTTTTTAGAAAAGTGTACATGAATACGTCGGGGGGAGGGGAAGGAGATGAATCAGAGAGCAGCATGGTGGACTCATAACCAGATGAGCCTTGCGCATTGGCTCTTAAGGTAGAGGTGGTAAAATTAGACATTTCAGGGGAGAAAAACTTACAAGTTTTTGAGGAAGGTAGTGGATGGTTGTGCGAAGGAGGAGTTGCAGTGGTGGAAGATTGCTGGAGTAGGAGGACTTCGCACGTCGGAGAGTTGAGAAAAAATTTTGCAAGAGCTTGGGCAAGATTTTGAATGTTGATTTATTTAATAAAATCTAGTGAGCTACTATATATAGGAGGAAGGATTTAATCTCCATCGTTGATCTATCAGAATGAATGTTGGAAATTATGCGGGGAGGTGAAAGGACGTGCACGCTTATCGAGGTGTCAGACTCGATTATCTTGGAATACTAAGCGTTTCGGACCGTTGTAATTCTAGGGAATACGTCATCGTGACATCAGCCTGACTACCCGAGAATAATAAACAACAAAATATTCAAAGTCCGGGAGACATGACGCCCCGGCATCTTATCTAAAATCCGGTAGACATGAGGCCCCGCCATCTTATCTATATCCGGGAAAATTGAAGCTCCCGGTACTTCATCCCACCTCTAGGTATCTTTGAAGTCCCCGATGATTTTATGAAAATTAGAAATGATTATCTTTCTATTGAAAACCAAGCAGGACTGATCGGGACAACGAGTAAAACTCTAGCCCGACTATTAAAGGGATAGGTGGTGATACCCCTATAAGAATCTTGGTCATGGATGACCCGAGATATTGTATGGATAACCCAAAATCATGGTCGGTATGCGTAATATTCTCCACAGCAGCCGGGCAGGGAGATTGTAAGGCCCGAGAAATTAATCCGGTTAATCTGAAAAGATTTGGAAATGATTATTTTAATCATAGATGATAATTGATATGATTATAGACGAAATAGATCGGACCGGAAAAGACAAGAAAAATGCACCAAATCACGAGCAAAGCCGAAGCCATGGCGCACATGCGCGACGAAATGCGCGCACATGCGCGGAGCATCCAGAGCATTTGGCGCACATGCGCGGTGGGTATCGGCGCACATGCGCGAGGAGGACAGAAGCATGCGCGCACATGCGCGACTTCATTGCGCGCACATGCGCGGGACATCCAGGGGCTTTGGCGCATATGCGCGGACGAGTGGGCGCATATGCGCGAGAGGCAGTAGCAGCCGGGCAGAACTGCCGGCGCATATGCGCGGCTTTATGCGCGCATATGCGCGCGGCATGCAGATTCTCAAATCGCCACTTGGTCTATTGAAGGCAACGTGTGTATATATATATATATATACACATATGTATCTCAATTATTCAGAAATAGAAAAGAAGAAGGAAACGAGGGAGCGCAAGTTGATTTCTGATTTGGGTTGCGAGTGCTCTGGTTATCAGAATCTAAATCCGAGTACGACACCGAGTTCCTATCAACGCAGGCTTCAACTGGACGTAAGTTTTGTTACGTTTAGACAAGATTTGAATTTATGATATTGTCAGAATGGAATATGATTCAGATATGGTGTTTCTACTACCGTAGACATTATAGAATTGAAGTCCGAATAAAGAACAGATTGTTTATGTATTTGTTATGATTTTTGGAGTTTATTTGACTGAGATTTTATATCAGATGCGTATAGTTATTGAGATTATCACTGGTAGCAGTATTGATTACGAGTTCTGATATTATATTTGTGATGTTAAGAATGACGGGGTTATTCAGATTGTATCGTTATGCCGTTTAAACATCAGTTGAGTTAGATTGATCAGATTCAGATATGATTTCGATTAGATTGTGATATTATTGATATGACTCAGATTGTATTTCATTCAGATATTGATCAGATTATGTACTGAGTTGAGTATTGATCAGAACAGATTGTGTATTGAGTTATTCATTGACACAGTGTATTCGATATTGTCATTTCAGATTGGATATGGACAGAGTTGAATACAGGTCATCGTCTTCGTCAGATAGGGAAGACAAAGGTATAATGCATGTGATATTCGGGAAGTCCCAACTCAAATGAAATCTCATTTGAGTTTCCCAATAAAATCACATACTAGATTATTGTTTATATTGTTATCTGATTATGCTTTGATTATAGAATTGTATTCAAGCAGGTAAGATAATTGAGATATTCAGTTACGAATATGATTATGCTTTGTTTACAGATTCTTATTCATTGCATTTAAGATAGGAAAGTCTTGACAGCCATTGTCAGACTTCTAGACATTCGGTGTATCTCAACTTAGGAGTAGCCATTACTCCTATTGCCAGCCGTCGATACAGCTCGGACCGAAGTCTAGGAATAAGACGTACAGCACCTCGATTGGGAGGGTAGGTGACAGCCAGTGACGTCTTATTCACCCCGGGATCCCTAGAGTTATAGTTGAGTTGTGGGGACCCGGGCTCTAACTCTATTCTCTTGGGATTTAATTGGATCTTTGTTCGAAAATGTGGGTCAAAATTTTGCTTTTAATTTTAATTCAAATGTATTAACTAAAGCATAACATATCTCGATAGAAATTAAACAACGTAATGTACATACAAGTCTGTTCGTACAAACATACACTAGTGTTCAAATGACAACTACAAACATAATTGCCACAAGTCTAGTAGAAAACACTAGGAATCTTCCACGCCCGAGATCTCCAC
This sequence comes from Primulina eburnea, assembly GCF_022965805.1. Taxonomy (NCBI): domain Eukaryota; kingdom Viridiplantae; phylum Streptophyta; class Magnoliopsida; order Lamiales; family Gesneriaceae; genus Primulina; species Primulina eburnea. The sequence goes on from NC_133116.1 coordinate 18,098,787, forward strand.
GCTATCAACTCTCTCTTCCTCGTCGTGACCCTGATCCTGCCCCACCTGTTGCCATGCACACATACAGACACGACAACAGCCGGATAACTCCGGTGAGAACATATCCCAGTATAAAACATGGATGCATGCAATGTCATAATCATGTACAATGCATAACATAAATCAAGTAACATGAATATACATCTAAACATGTAGTAGAATACAAATCTGTATTCGACAATTCACATCTTGACTCGACTCTTTTCTAATCTAGGGATCCCGGTGTGAATAAGACGGTCTGTCACCTACCCAACCACTCGGGGCAACGGTACGTCTTATTCCTAGACTTTGGTCAACTCTGTATCGAGGGTCTACACATAGAGCAAATCTACTACTATGCGACGATACACCGAAACGTCTAGTCTTGGCTAGTCTGCCAATCTCTCCTATCTCAGGACTCGAATATAAATCAATAAACAAGGCATTACATAATCAAATGTAATAACAATCTAGTATGTGATTGAGGGAAACTCGTATCAAATCTGAATCGAGTTGTGCAATCCCGTGACCACATGAATTATACCTTTCTTGTCGAATCGTCTGTCGAGATCTCGAATTCAATGTCAAACCTGTCACCTCAAATCTGAAACGGCAATGTGTAGACACCCAATATCAATCTCTAACTCAAAGCAACATATATGCCAATCAATAATAAATCTCGGTACAAATCTACGGCATAACAGCGTATTCTCGCAATACCGATCAACTCAATCTCAACAAAACAATATATACTATAGCCACAACTCATAATCTCATCTAACATCACTATAAATCTGCATATTCTCAATACAATACATGCTGAAAATCGAGCCAATAACATACGGTGTCTGAAAATCGATCCGACAACGAATATACTATGCTCTATATATCAAGAACACATATTCTAACTCAAATCTGAATTCCCCCAGCACATACATATCGAGACATGCTGGAAATGAACAATACTTACATCCTTTCGTAGCCAACGCTGTAAGGATCGCAAATCTTAACTCGGAACAAAATTCGGATGGCTAAATCATGCAAACTCTCAAGTTGAAAATCAAAAGAAGTGAAAGCTTCCTCCTTGAATTCCCTCGGCTCTCAGAAGATGCAATGCAAGGAAATGAAGACACATAATCTATATTGCATGCAAAGGGACGAGTGTTCATGTTTGTCACATGACACGCATTACCGCGGGTGCGGCAGTGTAAGGGTGCGGGTGCGCTAAGCTCTCGGCAGCCCTATCATTTTCGGAAATTCACGCACCGCGGGTGCGGCACTTGCACCGCCGCGGGTGCGGTCTCAGCACCGCGGGTGCGGTCGTGCGCGCACCGCGGGTGCGGTGTTACTTCGAAAAATCTCCCAATTTTCTATCACCTACACCGCGGGGGCGGTAGTCTTAACACCGCGGGTGCGATGTGGTTTCGGCCCTGCTGCTCAAAATCTCATTTAAACGTCATGCATTCTTACTTCTATGAGTCTAGCATCAATGCCAGTTGATAATTCTCGAGCCTTACATTTCTCCCCCTCTTAGACAATAGTTCGTCCTCGAACTTATAAACCAGTAATCACACTAGTATACCCAAAACAGTAAAATCAAAACGGAAAGAAAGACTCACATCATAGGAATAGCTCGGGATGCCTCTGTCTCATCTCAGACTCTGTCTCCCAAGTTGCTTCCTCGATGCCATGACGACTCCATTGAATCTTCACTAACGGAATAGTCTTCGTCCTGAGCTTCTTTTCTTTCCGATCAAGAATCTGCATCGGTCTTTCAACGTAGCTCAAGGTCTGATCCAGCTCGGCTTCATCAGGTTGAATGACATGAGAATCATCCGGCATATATTTGCGTAACATCGACACGTGAAAAACATCATGTATACCGGATAGTGAAAGAGGAAGAGCAAGTCTGTAAGCTCGATCGCCAATTTTCTCAAGAATCTCATACGGACCGACGTATCTAGGAGACAACTTTCCTCGCTTGCCAAATCTGACAACGCCTCTGAAAGGTGAAATCTTCAAAAATACTCTGTCTCCCTGTTCGAATACTAACGGTCTACGTCTAATATTGGCGTACTTCGCTTGCCTATCCTGTGCCGTCTTCATTCGTTTCTGAATGATCTTCACTTTTTCTGTCATCTCACGAATCATATCAGGCCCTAACTCTGGTACCTCAGAAATATCATCCCAGTACAACGGAGATCTGCACTTCTTTCCGTATAAAGCTTCGAACGGTGCCATCTCTATGCTCGTCTGATAGCTGTTGTTGTATGAAAATTCACACAACGGCAATGAGTCTTGCCAACTAGTACCAAAATCTAGTACTACAGCTCTCAGCATGTCCTCTAGAGTCTGGATAGTCCGCTCTGACTGTCCGTCTGTCTGGGGATGATAAGCAGTGCTCAGGTGTAAAGTCGTACCCAAAGCCTGCTGCAAACTGTGCCAAAAGTGAGAAGTGAATCGTGGATCACGATCTGATACGATCGACTTCGGCACACCGTGCAATCTGACGACCTCTCTGACATACAACTCGGCCATCTGATCGTGTCGATAGGTCATCCTGTACGGAATGAAACTGGCAGATTTGGTCAATCTGTCAATGATGACCCAAATCGAATCACAGCCCCGGGATGATCGAGGTAACTTCGTCACGAAATCCATGGAAATGTGATCCCATTTCCATTCAGGAATAGACAAACTCTGAAGTAAACCTCCGGGCTTCTTCCTCTCTGCCTTCACCTGTTGGCAATTCAGACATCTAGACACAAATTCTGCAATGTCTGTCTTCATCTGTTTCCACCAGAATTGTGTCTTCAAGTCGTTATACATTTTCCTGCCACCAGGATGAATGCTGAACCGACTACAGTGTGCCTCCGACATGATCTGTCGTCTCAAATCTGAAATCTCTGGCACTACTAAGCGGTTATTCACATACAGAACAGAATCTCTGACCTGATACTCTGAGATATGTCCAGCTCTGACCATATCAATTGATCTCTGAACACTCGGATCAATTCTCTGCGCTTCTTTGATCCTCAAAATCACATCTGGCTCAATCTGAATCGCAGCAAGTTGCAACGGTCTACTCTCTGTATCAAATGTCAATCCAGACAAGCAACAATCTTCTACAAAACTCGATACACCTATAGTCGACAAGGACAAAGAACATACCTTTCGACTCAAGGCGTCTGCCGCTGCATTCGACTTTCCTGGATGGTACTTGATCTCGCAATCAAAATCTTTCAGCAGATCAAGCCATCGTCGCTGCCTCATGTTCAACTCTGACTGAGAAAAGAGATATTTCAGGCTCTTATGATCGGAATAGATCTCAAATTTCTCGCCATACAGATAATGACGCCAGATCTTAAGTGCAAACACAATCGCCGCCAATTCAAGATCATGAATCGGATAACGAGTCTCGTGCGGCTTCAGCTGTCTAGAGGCGTATGCTATCACGTGCCCTCGCTGCATAAGAACACATCCAAGCCCTCTGTGAGATGCATCACAATATACAACGAACTTACCTGTACCTGATGGAATTGTCAAGACAGGCGCACTAGTCAGCCTCTTCTTCAGCTCAACAAAACTGCTCTCACACTCTTCTGACCACACAAATGGCATGTTCTTCTGTGTCAACTGGGTAATCGGCTTCGCTATACTGGAGAAGTCTCGACTAAAACGTCGATAATACCCGGCTAGACCCATGAAAATGCGTATCTCTGGCACAGAAGTCGGTCTCGGCCAACTGATCACAGCCTCAACTTTACTCGGATCTACCGCAATACCATCTCCAGATATAATGTGCCCTAAGAAGACAACCTGTCGCAACCAGAATTCACACTTGGACAGTTTAGCATACAACTGCTCCTGTCGCAAAGTCTTTAGCACAATTCTCAGATGATCTGCATGCTCAGTCAAACTCTTCGAATACACCAAAATGTCGTCAATAAACACAATCACAAAATCATCTAAATATCTCTGAAAAATGCGGTTCATCAGACTCATAAACACCGCAGGTGCATTCGTCAAACCGAAAGGCATAACAACAAACTCGTAGTGTCCATACCTGGTTCGGAATGCAGTCTTCGGAATATCAACATCTCTAACTCTAAGTTGATGATACCCTGATCTCAAATCAATCTTCGAATATACTGAAGATCCCTGTAACTGATCAAACAGATCGTCGATGCGAGGCAAAGGATACTTGTTCTTCACTGTTGCCTTATTCAGCTGCCTATAATCAATACACAGTCGCATCGAACCATCTTTCTTTCGAACGAAAAGCACCGGAGCACCCCAAGGAGATACACTGGGTCTGATATATCCCTTGGACAAAAGATCTTCCAACTGTGCTTTCAACTCTTTCAGTTCTATCGGTGCCATCCTATATGGAGCTCTCGAAATAGGAACAGAACCGGGCATAAGATCTATGCTGAAATCAACCTCTCGAATCGGAGGCAACCCTGGGATCTCATCAGGAAAAATATCTGCAAACTCGCAAACCACTGGCAGATCTGCCAATGCTGGGCTCGACTTCAGTAGATCTACTGAATATACGAGAAAGCCCTCTGCTCCTCTCTGAAGCAATCTACTCATAGTCAGAGCAGATACTAAGGGAATCCGAGATCTGGAACCCTTGCCGTAGAATTTCCACTCATCTGTCATCTCGGGTCTGAATCTGACAATTTTGTGGAAACAATCTACAGTAGCCCTGTACTTGGTCAACATGTCTATGCCAACTATACAGTCAAAATCAGCTAAACCAAGTACTACACAATCAAGATCAATCTCATGCCCCTCAAACTGAAGCATACAATGTCTAACAGTAGTCACAGATATCAAACCACTTCCCAACGGAGAAGCTATAGACACTACTGTCGACAACGACTCAACAGGCAATGAATGTCTCAATGCAAAATGTTCAGAGATAAATGTATGCGATGCCCCTGTGTCTATCAACACATATGCAGGATAACCGCAAAGGAAACAATTACCTGCAATGACGTCATCTGACGCCTCCTGCGCCTGCTCCTCTGTCAAGGCAAAGACACGTGCCTGCTGTCGAGGAGGCTGACTCACCGTCTGACTACCTCCTGGCCTCTGCTGTGTCTGTGTGGAGGGTGGCTGAAAGGAGTGTACAGAGGATGCCTGTCTCTCCATCTGTGGCGCTGGTGCTGATGATCCTGTGCTCTGGAATCGTTGTGCACCTCTCTGGGGACAAACTCTGGCAAAATGTCCCTGTTGCCTACAGATGTTACAGCGTCCCAGAACTCCTTGACACTGCTCCGTCGCATGTCGCCCTCCGCATGAACCACAGTATGCACCACTATACTCTGACCCCTGACCTCTCTGTCGAGATCCACTCGAACTCGATGAACTACTCCCAGATTTCTTAAACTGTTTGCCTTTAGCCTTTAGAAATTCCTTCTTACCACTACCACTAGCTCCGCTGTCAAAACGAGGAGGAGGTGATGGAAACTGTACGGTCATGGACTGTGGCGGTCTCGGCCCCTGAACACCGTAGGAAGCTCCTCGCTGCCTGATCAAGCCAGCCTCGGCTCCCTTCGCTCGGTTCAGTGCCTCTGAAAAAGTACTAGGCCGGCCCGTGTTCACCAAAGTAAAGACATCGGGATTCAATCCGTTGATGAACTGATCGGCCAGTGCCTCGTCGTTTCCGGCCACATGCGGTGCAAATCGTAGCAATGCAGAAAATTTAGCAACATACTCCTCGATGTTCCACTGTCCCTGCTTCAGATTCGCAAATTCAGCTCCCTTGTCTTTCCGGTACGAAACGGGAAAGAAGCGCTGATAGAACTCATCTTTGAAGACTTTCCACGTAATGTCAATGCCTCGGTGCTCCAAGGCTCTCTTCGTAGTCAACCACCAGCTCTTGGCAACCTCTTGCATCTGATGGCCTATCAACTTCACACGTCGTTCGTCAGTGTAAGCCAAAGACTCAAACAGCATCTCGTTATCATCAAGCCAGCTCTCGCACTCCACTGCACTCTCTGTGCCCTTCAGGGTAGGCGGATGAAAAGACTGGAATCTCTTCAATAAAGTCTCCATCGGTGTAGCGGTAACATCCATCTGTACACCTGATGTGCTACCCTGCTCTGGCTGTGGCACTCGTCTAGGCGGCATAAATCTGATTATCAAACGGATTAGTACACAATCAATATCATCTGTCTCAGCCCTCCTCTGATCATATACCTCTGATCGAGAATCGGTTCTGATTCAGGCTTGAAATGCTGTAAGTCAATTCAGATAATACAACAACATATAATAGGGAAAGCAATAAAACATGCTAGCATCTCAAAAGCAAGGAAGATGACTCGATCTACCCCGCTCATTCTACTCTATCTCAGTCTACAGAACCTACTGCTCTGATACCACCTGTTGTGGGGACCCGGGCTCTAACTCTATTCTCTTGGGATTTAATTGGATCTTTGTTCGAAAATGTGGGTCAAAATTTTGCTTTTAATTTTAATTCAAATGTATTAACTAAAGCATAACATATCTCGATAGAAATTAAACAACGTAATGTACATACAAGTCTGTTCGTACAAACATACACTAGTGTTCAAATGACAACTACAAACATAATTGCCACAAGTCTAGTAGAAAACACTAGGAATCTTCCACGCCCGAGATCTCCACGCTATCAACTCTCTCTTCCTCGTCGTGACCCTGATCCTGCCCCACCTGTTGCCATGCACACATACAGACACGACAACAGCCGGATAACTCCGGTGAGAACATATCCCAGTATAAAACATGGATGCATGCAATGTCATAATCATGTACAATGCATAACATAAATCAAGTAACATGAATATACATCTAAACATGTAGTAGAATACAAATCTGTATTCGACAATTCACATCTTGACTCGACTCTTTTCTAATCTAGGGATCCCGGTGTGAATAAGACGGTCTGTCACCTACCCAACCACTCGGGGCAACGGTACGTCTTATTCCTAGACTTCGGTCAACTCTGTATCGAGGGTCTACACATAGAGCAAATCTACTACTATGCGACGATACACCGAAACGTCTAGTCTTGGCAAGTCTGCCAATCTCTCCTAACTCAGGACTCGAATATAAATCAATAAACAAGGCATTACATAATCAAATGTAATAACAATCTAGTATGTGATTTAGGGAAACTCGTATCAAATCTGAATCGAGTTGTGCAATCCCGTGACCACATGAATTATACCTTTCTTGTCGAATCGTCTGTCGAGATCTCGAATTCAATGTCAAACCTGTCACCTCAAATCTGAAACGGCAATGTGTAGACACCCAATATCAATCTCTAACTCAAAGCAACATATATGCCAATCAATAATAAATCTCGGTACAAATCTACGGCTTAACAGCGTATTCTCGCAATACCGATCAACTCAATCTCAACAAAACAATATATACTATAGCCACAACTCATAATCTCATCTAACATCACTATAAATCTGCATATTCTCAATACAATACATGATGAAAATCGAGCCAATAACATACGGTGTCTGAAAATCGATCCGACAACGAATATACTATGCTCTATATATCAAGAACACATATTCTAACTCAAATCTGAATTCCCCCAGCACATACATATCGAGACATGCTGGAAATGAACAATACTTACATCCTTTCGTAGCCAACGCTGTAAGGATCGCAAATCTTAACTCGGAACAAAATTCGGATGGCTAAATCATGCAAACTCTCAAGTTGAAAATCAAAAGAAGTGAAAGCTTCCTCCTTGAATTCCCTCGGCTCTCAGAAGATGCAATGCAAGGAAATGAAGACACATAATCTATATTGCATGCAAAGGGACGAGTGTTCATGTTTGTCACATGACACGCATTACCGCGGGTGCGGCAGTGTAAGGGTGCGGGTGCGCTAAGCTCTCGGCAGCCCTATCATTTTCGGAAATTCACGCACCGCGGGTGCGGCGCTTGCACCGCCGCGGGTGCGGTCTCAGCACCGCGGGTGCGGTCGTGCGCGCACCGCGGGTGCGGTGTTACTTCGAAAAATCTCCCAATTTTCTATCACCTACACCGCGGGGGCGGTAGTCTTAACACCGCGGGTGCGATGTGGTTTCGGCCCTGCTGCTCAAAATCTCATTTAAACGTCATGCATTCTTACTTCTATGAGTCTAGCATCAATGCCAGTTGATAATTCTCGAGCCTTACATGAGTCAAGTCTAGATATGATTTGATTAAGAACTGCATGCTTATATGAATTGGTTCATAGACTTTGGAACCAATTGTTATTGCTTTCAGTTATGACATCATGTTTCATGATTAGATTATTTGTATGCATGTTTATCTGATTAGAGTTGCATGTTTAATTAGATTAGATTTTATAGATGATGAAATCTATTACTATTGTCTTTGCTTTTATTCATGACAGCATGTTGCATGAATCATTATGTGTATATGCATGTTTACCATATTTTATACTGGGATTTATTCTCACCGGAGTTATCCGGCTGTTGTCTTGTTTTGTATGTGTGCATGACAACAGGTGGGGCTGGATCAGGGTCAAGAAGATGATGAGAGAAGACGAGTTTAGCGTGGTGATTCCGGACTTATAGTAGATTGGATTTTACTACTAGAACTTTAGTAGTGAACCTTAGATTAGAAGGTGGTACATTATTGTATTTTTTAATACTGAATTGTATTTTATATACAGACATGTATAGTATTTAGATTCCATTACCTTCCGCACTTATAATTTAAAAAGAAAAATTTTAGACCCTGTTTTATCTTAATTGATAATTAAATCCCAAAGATGATTAAGAAGATGATTAGCGTCCGGGTCCCCACAACAGGTGGTATCAGAGCCAAGATCCTTTAGAGATAGATCTTTAGATTGAGATAGTCAGAACTGATAGATTTTTTAGACTGACTTAGATTAACATAGAAGAGAATGAGCGGGGTAGATGAATTTTCTTTCCTTGCATGTCTGTGCTAGCATGAGATTAATTTTTATGTTGATTGACATTGTAATGCTAGCATGAGACTATATTTTACTGCTTAAAGATACATGTTTACCTGATTATATGATTTGAATTGGTATTATGTATTCTTGAATATGAATCAGATCGGATTCATGATCAGCAGTAAGATGATCATGATCAGAAAAGATTGGCACATCATTGTAGTACTAGATTACTAATGTGTTTGGTAATCAGATGTACCGCCCAGAAGAATTCCAGAAAGAGGCAGTACTTCATATGATCCGATAGGTAGGTCAGAACCTCAGATAGATGTGTCAGAAATTCAGATGGAAACACAGGTACAGAGGTTCCAGTCGTTTCAGCCGCCGTTTTTGAAGGGAAATGAGACGTCAGCAGATTGTGAGAAGTGGCTTGAGGAGACAGAAATGTTATTTGAATTCCTAAATTTCACAGATGAGTGTAGAATTAGGCTTATTGAGAACCAACTGCATGAGACTGCAAGAAGATGGTGGTTACTCACCAAAGGAGCTTTAGAGCAGAGTCGTTCAGTGATTACATGGAAGATCTTCAAGGTTGAGTTTTACCAAAGATTCTTTCCCGTATCATATAGAGAGGACAGAAGTGCAGAGTTCACAAACCTAAGACAAGGACAGATGAGTATTGATGAGTATTTGGCACAGTTCTTCACCTTGTTACGGTTTGCCCCTTTTATAGCTAGAAATGATCATGCTATATCTAGTCAGTTCATTCAGGGATTAAATCCAGAGATACGTACATTGGTGAATGTGAAGCCATCGAGTAGTTTTGCTGATACCTTGAACAAGGCCAAAAGAGCAGAAACGGTTCTGACAGGACAACAGGGAGTCTTATAAGATCTTCCAACATCAAATCCACAGCAACTGCCTTCTAGAGTTGAGATTGGCAGCAGCAGTGATAGGAAGAAAGAACCATTGAAGATTCAAAAGAAACAGTTCAAGAAGTTAGGAAGTGATTCCTCTAGTTCTAGCAGTCCTAGTTCGAGCTATACCGGAGTGTATTGTAGGACGTGTGGAGGGCTACATTCCACAGAACAATGTAAAGGAGTGCTTGGTAAATGTAATGTGTCTAAGCAAACGGGACACTTTGCTAAGGTTTGTCCCCAGAAGGGTTCTCGAAGATCTTAAAGAGCAGGGTCATTGGTGGTAATGACTGAAGAGCAGAATCAGAATTCACAACAGGTACTATTTCTTGTATGATTATATGCATAGGTATTCATATGTACAAGGGCAATTTTTATGAGTATCTGTGATTGGATAGCATGAAGATATGCTGTATCTGTTGGGTCTGTGTATACTGTAGTATTGATTCCTTAACTGTTGAGGAATATGTTGATATCAGAAATTTCTGTGACATATTATATACTACAGTTAGATGAGGATGGGACTGGATTAGATTATGATGTACTTGTAATTGTCTGATTTGGATTGCATTATTGACATGTATATGCTAAACAAGTACAGAAATATCGTAGAATGTGTTCCAGAAATGGTAAGATTTAGACCCGATCTAGTTGATAAATGAGGATTTTAGATCCAGAATCCCTTAGAAACTTGTATTGTTTAGGGCTCGATTATTACAGAAAGGAACAGATGGCATCCTTATGTATCCAGTAGATCCACTGAAATCGAGCCTAACAATTACAAATTTGATAGTAATGTACGAGTAGATTGCTAATCGTTAGATAAGATGTCAGATTTGTTTTGTATCAGAAAGATAGATTTTAGAATTGAATCGATACCAAGTACTGTGTTTAGTTAGAATTCAATACAGAATGAAGTGAAAGAATTGACAGATTAAAGTAGGGGCTGAAGAATACAGTTGATTGAGTATTTGTTCGTCGATATTTCAGATTCTGTTTCTAGATTGATAGAGTCTGTATTCAGAAATATTCTGAAGATTTAGGCTTGTTATATCTATGATCTGCGGATATATGCACAGTATCTGACTGACTAATTAAATATTTGAAGCTTTTGTTGATTATTCAGAAAACGGTGTTCTTGTATACAGAGATGGGTCAGGTAGGAATCCGGTATACAGTTATTGATACAGGTTTTTATTCAGACTATGCAGTATCAGAAATATCAAAATTAGCAGAATGTCAAAGATGTCAGAACTTTATTAGCTGGTTTGGGCAGATTATCTTCTTCTGATTATCTTATTCTTGTATTGCTGTATATCTGCTGAGTATTGTTATTGTTCTAAATCAGTATTTGAGACATTTTATATTGGTTGGGAGTATATTCTATTTGCAGATGAGATATAGCAGTTGATCTGGGCAGTATGAAGATTGGTCAGCCAGCCAGAATTTATTATGTTATGAGTTTCTTAAACTCACTAGATCTGTATAAGTTCTTTCTATTCAGAATTCGATGTGATATTACCGTTATTGTGAATCAGTGTAATACAGTTTATTGTAAACAGTTGAAATCAGAGCAGAGTATCGTTTACAGTAACAGATATGTGACTTTGTGTTGTATCAGACAGACTACTTCTATTGTGTGATGTCAGAATGTTTCAGAATTATTTATAGCTTTTGATATGGGTAGTCAGAGCCGAATGCCAGGTAGGTATTTCTTTATTAATTTATATTATTAACTGATTGTTTATACCGGATAGTTCGAATTTGAAGTCACAAGTAGTGTCAGAAATGCACAGTAGTGGGTTCAGTTTTCATTCAGATATTTGTGAATGTATTATATTCGAACAGATAGTTGTGATATAAACAGAGTAGATCAGTTATGGCAGAAATTGTACAGAAAGGTTGGCAGAAATTGTACTGATAAGTCTGAATTGCTAACAGAAGAAGACAGAAAGAAAGAAATCAGAAGATTTGTTACAGAATATGTATATTTCTGAATAGAAATGGGAGTACATTTCTATGGTTTTTGTAATGACATTACAGCCATTTCCTTTAGATTTTGATATGATATGATTATGATTGACAGATTTCTCGATCTATATCTATCAGTTTGTACCAGATTACGTACAAACAGAACTAGATGACATAGATCAATGTCACAGAAATAATCAGATGGATTAGAATATTGAATTAGATGATATCAGATTGTGATTTTGATGGAATTGTACTTGTGATAGACTATATCATAAGCTCTCTTGCGCAAATTTATTACAGATTGGCAGATAATCAGAAAGATTGACAGATAGTCAGGGTGTAGTTACCAGATATTGACAGATATTGGCAGAACTTTGGTACTGGATGTTAGTACTCAGTATTATGATTTATTGTTAATGTATGAATTACTGTATGACAATAGTTATTGAGATAGTTCAGAAGGGACAGAGTTAAGAAACCAATGTCGGATGATGACGATTGGTATTGGAAGATGAAGATTGATTATGTCCCAGATTGGGATAAACCGATGGGATAACAACTACAGGTGGGATTGTTTGGTTATAGACTGCAGATTGGCATATACGGATGTTGTATAGCCAGTAATGCGGGATTGATTCGGCTAGAACGAGTTGAAAAAGGATTATGATATTATAATTCTTGAATTTTGAGTTCAGATTGGAATCAGAGATTAACCAAAGAAAGACACCACAAAAGGATATTGGTGAGATGAGTTTGGATGTTAAACTCTGTTATACATTTTTTTTCTGATAAATTTGGATTGATTGCTTGTGAGTTCGAGGACGAACTCAGATCTAAGAGGGGGAGAAATGTAAGGCACGAGAAATTAATCCGGTTAATCTGAAAAGATTTGGAAATGATTATTATAATCATAGATGATAATTGATATGATTATAGACGAAATAGATCGGACCGGAAAAGACAAGAAAAATGCACCAAATCATGAGCAAAGCCGAAGCCATGACGCACATGCGCGACGAAATGCGCGCACATGCGTGGAGCATCCAGAGCATTTGGCGCACATGCGCGGTGGGTATCGGCGCACATGCGCGAGGAGGACAGAAGCATACGCGCACATGCGCGACTTCATTGCGCGCACATGCGCGGGACATCCAGGGGCTTTGGCGCATATGCGCGGACGAGTGGGCGCATATGCGCGAGAGGCAGTAGCAGCCGGGCAGAACTGTCGGCGCATATGCGCGGCTTTATGCGCGCATATGCGCGCGGCATGCAGATTCTCAAATCGCCACTTGGTCTATTGAAGGAAACGTGTGTATATATATATATATATATACACATATGTATCTCAATTATTCAGAAATAGAAAAGAAGAAGGAAACGAGGGAGCGCAAGTTGATTTCTGATTTGGGTTGCGAGTGCTCTGGTTATCAGAATCTAAATCCGAGTACGACACCGAGTTCCTATCAACGCAGGCTTCAACTGGACGTAAGTTTTGTTACGTTTAGACAAGATTTGAATTTATGATATTGTCAGAATGGAATATGATTCAGATATGGTGTTTCTACTACCGTAGACATTATAGAATTGAAGTCCGAATAAAGAACAGATTGTTTATGTATTTGTTATGATTTTTGGAGTTTATTTGACTGAGATTTTATATCAAATGCGTATTGTTATTGAGATTATTCAAATTCAGATATGATTTCGATTAGATTGTGATATTATTGATATGACTCAGATTGTATTTCATTCAGATATTGATCAGATTATGTACTGAGTTGAGTATTAATCAGAACAGATTGTGTATTGAGTTATTCATTGACACAGTGTATTCGATATTGTCATTTCAGATTGGATATGGACAGAGTTGAATACAGGTCATCGTCTTCGTCAGATAGGGAAGACAAAGGTATAATGCATGTGATATTCGGGAAGTCCCAACTCAAATGAAATCTCATTTGAGTTTTCCAATAAAATCACATACTAGATTATTGTTTATATTGTTATCTGATTATGCTTTGATTATAGAATTGTATTCAAGCAGGTAAGATAATTGAGATATTCAGTTACGAATATGATTATGCTTTGTTTACAGATTCTTATTCATTGCATTTAAGATAGGAAAGTCTTGACAGCCATTGTCAGACTTCTAGACATTCGGTGTATCTCAACTTAGGAGTAGCCATTACTCCTATTGCCAGCCGTCGATACAGCTCGGACCGAAGTCTAGGAATAAGACGTACAGCACCTCGATTGGGAGGGTAGGTGACAGCCAGTGACGTCTTATTCACCCCGGGATCCCTAGAGTTATAGTTGAGTCAAGTCTAGATATGATTTGATTAAGAACTGCATGCTTATATGAATTGGTTCATAGACTTTGGAACCAATTGTTATTGCTTTCAGTTATGACATCATGTTTCATGATTAGATTATTTGTATGCATGTTTATCTGATTAGAGTTGCAATGTTTAATTAGATTAGATTTTATAGATGATGAAATCTATTACTATTGTCTTTGCTTTTATTCATGACAGCATGTTGCATGAATCATTATGTGTATATGCATGTTTACCATGTTTTATACTTGGATTTATTCTCACCGGAGTTATCCGGCTGTTGTCTTGTTTTGTATGTGTGCATGACAACAGGTGGGGCTGGATCAGGGTCAAGAAGATGATGAGAGAAGACGAGTTTAGCGTGGTGATTCCGGACTTATAGTAGATTGGATTTTACTACTAGAACTTTAGTAGTGAACCTTAGATTTGAAGGTGGTACATTATTGTATTTTTTAATACTGAATTGTATTTTATATACAGACATGTATAGTATTTAGATTCCATTACCTTCCGCACTTATAATTTAAAAAGAAAAATTTTAGACCCTGTTTTATCTTAATTGATAATTAAATCCCAAAGATGATTAAGAAGATGATTAGCGTCCGGGTCCCCACAGAGATGCCAGGGACATTCTCTTTCTGGGCAATCAAGAGCCCAAGCTCTCATGCAAAGTTCCCGAGAACTTCTACCTGGGCTACTCGATAATTGCACCACACTCGAGTGTGATTGATATGGGTTGTCTAATCCGTCAGAGCAACATGTGTTTGGCATATTTTAGAATTCATCAGACAAGTATGGGCAGCCGACTTGCCATACTTAGCAATTAGGCACTGAAAACAAGGTATCTACCACATTTTATCCTATAAATAGCAGTTATATTTCTTATTTAAAGATTCTAGAAAAACTTTGAACTCTCAAACACACATATATTGTCACATATATAGCTTGTGTTCTTTATCTTCAACATGCTGACTTTAGCATCGGAGTGGCCACGCCGAATACCCCTCCGACGCCCATTCACGAGTTCCTTTAATTGTTTGCAGGTTACAATTAAAGCCATTATCCATCCTTACTCATATTCCTTGATCACTTTCATTATCCAATGGATTGCCCACTTACCTCATATCCAATTCACCCGGATATCATCAATATAAATCTTGCATTTTTTCAGTAGTGGACTACATATTTTCCTGTGTTTTGCTGGTTTTTTATTAAACATCCCAGCAAAATTAACAACTCTTAAGAAACTTTGAAGTTGTTTCTTTTCATTTTGTATATCCCAAAATTTTTGCAGATTTTATATTTTGTGTTCTTGCAAATTTATTCCTGATTCATTGATTTTATTCCGGGGAATTCAATCTTTATTTTTGTAATGCCCGAGATTTTATATCATGTTAATCTGCGATTATTGATTTATGAACTGATATGATTATGAAGGATCGATCTGAGATTTGATTTGAGTTGCTTGTGAGATTTAATGTGCGAGGACAATACCCCTTGCGAATATGCGCGAGGTGGTGTACTGGTAATTTCCGAGTCCAGAGAAGTTGGCGCATGTGCGCCGAGTGAAGGCGCGCATGTGCGTCGAGTGAATTCGCGCATATGAGCGAAGGAATCGGATATGATTCATATATGGTGTTCTTGTCATATTAGACATCGTATAATTGAAACCGGATTGAAGAACAAATACCGTATGAAATTGTTTTGATTTTCAGAATGGATTTGATTGAGATTTGATATCAGATTTGTATTTTTATTGATTATGAGTTAAAGGTATAGACTGATCTGTATTACCAGTACTTTGGAATTATACTGTCGTGCCGTCAGAATTTGATAAGACTGAGATTTCTTGATTTGAATGGTATATTGATACGGTATATTCGATATTGTCATTGCCAGATTGATATTGACAGGGTTTGAATTCGAGACTTCGACAGAGTCAGATTGACAGAACGAAAGGTATAAATCAATGTTAAACGGGAGATCGACTTGAGTCAGATTGGACTTGAGTTTCCCAAAAACCACATACTTTACTTTATTACATTGATGTTTGCAATTGAATGAAATTGATATGCTTAGTCAATTGATTTACAGCAAAGCATGTATTGAGTCATAGACGGAGATGCCTAGTCTTTGGCTGATATGCCAAGTCTGTGGCGGATATGCCAAGATAATGGATGATTGAATTAAAAATCGATGTTTCTTAGGAGTGGATCGACTCCTATCGCTGAGATCGATATATGACACAACGTCCGGAAACCGGGATCCCTAGATTAGAGATGAGTCGAGTCTGAGATGACGAGTCACGAGTTTATTTACAGTTTTATATCGATTCATGTTTTCGGACTTGATACATGTTATTGATGACTGTTTATGCTTTTATATATGTTTTTAAATGATTGCATTTATTCATTGTTTATACTGTGATTAGTTTCTCACCGGAGTTATCCGGTTGTTGCCATGTTTGTATGTGTGCATGACAACAGGTGGGACATGATCAGGGTCAAGAAGAGGATGAGAAAGGACAAGTTAGCGTGGAGAACCGAATCAGAAGTTAAATAGGATTCAACACTTGTTATATAATAGTTGAACCCTAGGTTGACGTTACTGTATCCAGTACATGACTTATGCGTTTACTTTTGATATGTATATCAGATTGATTACATTACGTTTCCGCATTTGTATTTTTTAAAAAAAATTTAGACCCTGTTTATCTTAATTGATCAAATTATTGCCAAAAATGATTAAGAAATGAATTAGCGTCCGGGTGCCCACAACAGGTGGTATCAGAGCCGTAAGTTCCGGAACTGTAGGTTCCTTAGATTGAGATAGAAGCTAGTGAGCGGGGTAGAATGAATTTTCTTCTTTGCTTTTGAATGCTAGCATGTTTTACTGCTTCGAAATACATGTTACTTGATTTATATGATTTGATTGTTAATATGTATTGTTTGAGAATGAATTAAAACCGATTCTTGATCAGCAGTAAGATGATCGGAGTGGGGACTGAACTGAAACAGATTTGTGGTATTGGGTTACTAATCTTTTTGATAATTAGATATGCCTCCTCGAAGAATCCCAGAACATGGCAGTACTTCTGCGAATCCGATGGATGTGACAGCAACTCCGATGGAAACGCTACTGAAGAGATTTCAGTCTTTCAAACTACCAACCCTGAAAGGAACAAAGACTTCTGTTGACTGCGAGTGTTGGTTAGATGGAATAGAGATGCTGTTTGATTCTTTGGATTACACAGATGAGCGCAGAGTCCGATTGATTGGGCACCATTTGCATGACGTTTCAAAGAACTGGGGGATCACGACGAAGAGAGCATTGGAGCATCGAGGTACGACTATCACTAGGAATGAATTTATGACTGAGTTTTATCAGATATTTTTCCTAGTGTCATATAGGAAAGACAAGAGGGCTGAGTTTGCTAATTTGAGCCATAGTCAGTTGAATATTGAAGAATATGTGGCCAAGTTTTCTACACTGTTGCGATTTGCTCCACATGTGGCCGAAAATGACGAAACTGTGGCTGATCAGTTCATCAATGGACTGAATCCTGAGATTTTTACATTGGTGAACACATTTTGACCGAATAATTTTGCTGATGCCCTGAACAGAGCCAAAGGGGCTGAAGCGGGTCTGATGAGACAGAAAGGAGCTTCTTATGTTCCTCCAGCACCGAGACCATAGCAACCACCTCCCAGATTTGAGAGTGGCAGCAGCAGTGGTGGAAAGAAAGATTTTCTGAAAGCCAGAGGAAAACAGTTTAACAAGTCTGGCAGCAGTTCTTCTAGCTCAAGTGGTTCCCGACAGAGCCAGAGTTATAGCGGGGCTTATTGTATAACATGCGGAGGGAGACATACGATCGAGCAATGCCAGAGAGTGATCGGTAGTTGCCGTATCTGTAGACAGCGGGGACATTTTGCTAGAGTATGTCCACAGAGAGGTTCCCAGGGATCCCAGGGAGCAGAATCAGCTGGATCAGTGGCTTAGACTGATAGAAGATCATCAGCTGTTCATTCTTTCCAGCCCCCACCGACTACTACTCCATCACAGCAGAGGCCAGGAGGAAGCCAGACAGTTAGCCAGCCTCCTAGACAGCAGGCCAGAGTATTTTTATTGACAGAGGAGCAGCCTCAGGAAGCACCAGATGATGTTGTTGCAGGTAACTATTCTTTATGTGGTTACTCTGCTTATGTATTGATAGATACAGGTGTTTCACATGCCTTTATTTCCGAGCGATTTGCTTTGATGCATGATTTGCCTGTTGAGTCATTATCTCCTGTAGTGTCTGTCTCTTCTCCTTTGGGGACAGGTTTGATATCAGTGAAATCTGTGAAACATTGTATGCTACAGTATGATGGGCATGAGATTGATTTAGACTGTATTGTACTTGGGATGTCTGATTTTGACTGTATTATCGGTATTGATATGTTGACCAAGTACAGAGCTACCGTTGATTTTTTCCATAAGATTGTGAGATTCATACCTGAGATGACTGAAGAATGGAAATTTTACGTTAAGGGTTCTAGAGCTAGAATTCCTTTGATATCTGCATTTTCTATGACTCGATTATTGCAGAAAGGAGCAGAGGGATTCCTTGTCTATTCAGTTGATGTACTGAAATCGAGTCCATCATTGGCTGATTTGCCAGTGGTATGCGATTTTGCTGATGTCTTCCCAGATGAGATTCCGAGTTTGCCTCTGATTCGAGAGATAGACTTCAGCATTGAATTGGTACCAGGTACAGTTCCGATTTCCAGAGCTCCGTATAGAATGGCACCAATTGAATTGAAAGAATTGAAAGAACAGTTGGAAGATTTACTGGCCAAGGGATACATTAGACCGAGTGTTTCTCCTTGGGGTGCTCCAGTGTTATTTGTGAGAAAGAAAGATGGTTCAATGAAACTCTGCATTGACTACTGACAATTGAACAAGGCTACGGTAAAGAACAAATACCCTTTGCCTCGCTATTAATGATTTTTTTGAACAGTTTCCGGGTTCTTCTGTCTATTCCAAGATCGATTTGAGATCTAGATATCATCAGCTGAGAGTCAGAGATTCTGATATCTCGAAGACAACGTTCAAAACCCGGTATGGACATTATGAGTTTATTGTCATGCGTTCGGTTTAATGACTGCTCCAGCTTTGTTTATGGGTCTGATGAACCGTGTGTTTCAAAAGTATATCGATGATTTTGTGATTATCTTTATCGATGATATTTTGATTTATTCGAAGAATATGATTGATCATGCTGAGCATTTGAGAACAGTATTGAGAATTCTGAGGGCTGAGAAACTATATGCTAAACTTTCGAAATGTTAGTTTTGGCTGAGACAGGTTGTATTTCTGGGTCACATCATATCTGGAGACGGGATTTCTGTTGATCCTAGTAAGGTTGAGGCCAGGATCAGTTGGCCGAGACCGACATCTATGCATGAAATACATAACTTCATGGGTTTGGCAAGATACTACCGACGATTTATTAAAGACTTTTCCAGTACTGCTAAACCAATTACACAGTTGCCTCAGAAGAATGCACCATTTATTTGTTCAGAGGAGTGTGAAGCAGGTTCTCTTGAGTTGAAGAAAATATTTGTAAGGCTCGAAGATTTAGTTATCATAATCAGACGGATTTATTGATAATTAAGATGATTGTAGATGTATTTTATTGGATTAGAAAAGAAAGGAAAATGTATAATAAGGATGTGAAAGATAGTCAAAAGAATAAGTAAGGTCGAAGTTAATGCGCACATATGCATGGGAATTCCAGTAGTCTCGGCGCACATGCGCAAAGAAAGGCGCGCACATGCGCGAGCAGGCCAGTAGCTTTGGCGCATATGCGCGAGAATGGTGGCGCATATGCGCGGAGCTTCCAGTAAGATTGGAGCACATGCGCGAGTTTAGTCGCGCATATGCGCGGTCGGTCCAGAAGCGTGGGCGCATATGCGCGAAGGGAACGGCGCATATGCGCGAGTGTTAAATCTGCCGAGACAGTATGTCTCGCGCACATGCGCGAGTAGTGTCCGCGCATATGCGCGAGACGTGTAATTCAAAGAACAAGCCATTTGTCCTAAATCATGCAAGATATATAGGAGGTCTTCATTTGCCCTCTTATTCAGCTGATAACCGAGAGATTTCCAGGGGAAAAGCTTCAATCTTTCTTTCATCTCATAATTGAGTTTGTACAAGATTTATCCATCCAAACTTTAATCCGATTGCGGTTTTGAACTCCCCTCCGTATTAGCTACAAAGTCATGTAAGTTTCATTCAATTCCAGCATGTTTTGATATTTAGGTGATGGGAAAATGATGAATTGAAATTCATACTATGTTCTTGAAATGGTAGAGGTTGTAGAACCGTAAACGGATCGATTATCGGATGTCATATGCAATTGTTACGATTTTTATAGCATGTTTAGAGCTAAATATGCAGATTTTGAATACTATGACATGTTTAAGATGATGATTATGAGTTGATGAGTTTAGATTGATAATGTGTTGATATGTGTTGAGAATTTGATTGACCGGTATCGAGAATTATGTCGTTATGCCGTCGAAATGCATTGAGATCACGTAGTGACGTGGATATATGTTAATTTAGATTAGAAATTGATAGAGTGCGTATTCACATTTCTATTTCAGATTCGTATTGGCGACCGTGACAGCGATTCTACGACGAAAGGTATAGTACATGTTTTGTTTGGGGAATCACGACTCAAATGAGATCACATTTGAGTTTCCCAACCAAAATCACATACTTGTTTTATTGTTCATACCTTGATATGATTATGATTGTTATAGATTGGTTTATAGAACTTGTATGCAGATCTTGCTATGCTTTGTTTACAGATCGTGTAGCATTGCATTATGCTTGTTTGCAGATTTTGTATTCATGCATTAAGATAGGGCAGTCTGGAGATCAGGCAGACTACTAGATGTTCGGCGATATCTCAGCTTAGGGGAAGATCACCGCCCCTTTGTAGACGTGGATACAGATCAGGCCGAAGTCTAGGAATAAGACGTACAGCACCTCGATTGGTAGGGTAGGTGACAGCGAGTGACGTCTTATTCACAACGGGATCCCTAGAGTTCTAGTCGAGTCGAGTCTAGACATGATTAGATTCACATTGCATGATTTTTTATGAATGACATTCATATCAGCATGTTTCATGTTTAGATTGTTTTATGCATGTTACATGTTTATACTGGGATTTGTTCTCACTGGTTTTCCGGCTGTTGTTATGTCTGTATGTGTGCATAACAACAGGTGGGGCAGGATCTGGGTCGAGACAGAGATGATCGGGTTAGCGTGGAGATCACGAGCGCAGCAGAGGACTAGTGGTCTTTTTATTAGCTTTGGACTATCTTTTGTTTATAGATGGTAGTGAACACTAGTTGTATATAGAATAAGACATGTATCTTTTGTTGTATGTTGTACAATAAATAAAGAACTTATGCTTGTTTAGTTACATTTGATTTGATGTAAAAAGCGAAAAATTGACCCACATTTTAGAATAATGATCCATTTAATCCCAAGAAAAAGAATTAGAGCCCGGGTCCCCACAACAGGTGGTATCAGAGCGATAGTTCCTTTAGACTAAGTTAAGATAGAATGAGCGGGGTAGATCGAGTCTTCTTCCTTGCTTATGATGTGTTAGCATGATTATTGCTTTCCTTATTACATGTTGTTGTTATTTGATTTCGTTCAGCATGTGATTGACTGAATCAGAACTGATTCTAGATCAGAGGTAACTGACTAGAGGATGGCTGAGACAGTTGTATATTTTGTATACTAATCCTTTGGATTATTAGATATGCCACCTAGAAGAGCAGCAGTACCTCTACGACCAGCAGCGCCAGAACAGGGGAGCACATCCGGAGATCCTATGGATGTTACGGCGACCCCTATGGAGACGTTGCTGAAGCGATTCCAATCTTTTCGACCTCCCACATTAAAAGGTACCGAGAATGCCATCGAGTGCGAAAGTTGGCTTGAGGATATTGAAATGTTATTCGACTCTTTGGAGTACAGTGACGAGAAGAGAATAAAGCTAATTGGCCATCAATTGCAAGATATAGCCAATAATTGGTGGTTGAACATTAGGAGAGCTTTAGAGCAGCGGGGTACCGAGATTACTTGGAAGGGATTCAAGACGGAGTTCTATCAGCGTTTCTTTCCCATCTCCTATCGCAAGGATGAAGGTGCTGAATTTGCCAATCTGAGGCAAGAGCCACTGAACATTGAGGAGTACGTTGCCAAATTCTCTTCTTTGCTTCGTTTTGCACCCCATGTTTCAGGTAATGACGAGGCGGTGGCGGACCAATTCATAAATGGCTTGAACCCGGACATCTTTACGTTGGTAAACACGGGAAGACCTAATAACTTTGCGGATGCATTGAATCGAGCCAAGGGTGCAGAAGCAGGATTGTTGAGGCAGCGGAGTGCTCCTTATGTTGCTCCGATACCGAGACCACCAGCACCTACCATTCCACCCCCTCCAAGATTTGATAGTGGCGGTAGTAGTAGTGGCAGAAAGGAACAGCTGAAGGCGAAGGGGAAACAGTTTAAGCGACCTGGGAGCAGTTCGTCCAGCTCCAGCGGATCAAGGCAGACTGGTTTTGATCAAAGTTCAAGGACTTCAGGTGTCTACTGCAATTCTTGTGGAGGTAGGCATGCAACTGAACAGTGCCAGGGCGTTACATGCTGATGTAACATTTGTAGGCAACCGGGGCATTTTGCCAAAGTCTGTCCACAGAGAGGTGTACAGCAAGGCCAGAGTGGAAGAGCATCCGGGTCAGTACCTCAGTTTGAGCGGCAGGCATCATCGGTCCACTCTTTTCAGCCTCCACCAGCACAGACCCAACCCAGAGCTCGAGGTAGTCAGACGGTGAGTCAACCTCCGAGGCAACAGGCCCAAGTGTTTGCATTGACCGAAGAGCAAGCACAAGATGCACCAGATGATGTTATAGCAGGTAATTGTCTCCTTTATGGTTATCCTGCTTATATCTTGATAGATACAGGTGCATCACATACATTCATTTCAGAGCGATTTGCATTGTTGCATTCCTTGCCTGTTGAGTCTTTGCTAGATGTTGTATCTATTAATTCTCCGTTGGGAAGTGGATTGATATCTGTAACTACGGTTAGACATTGCATTCTACAGTTTGAAGGGCATGAGATTGACCTAGATTGTATAGTGTTGGGTCTAGCTGATTTTGACTGTATAGTCGGTACTGATATGCTAACGAAGTACAGAGCTACCGTGGATTGTTTCCACAAGATTGTCAGATTCAGACCCGAGATGACAGACGAGTGGAAATTCTATGGGAAGGGTTCCAGATCTCGGATTCCCTTGATTTCGGCTCTTACTATGAACAGATTGTTACAAAAAGGAGCAGATGGTTTCTTTATTTATGCTGTAGATATGCAGAAGTCGAGCCCGGCATTGGCGGATTTGCCAGTAGTACGGGAATTTCCAGATATTTTTCCAGATGAAATCCCAGGATTACCTCGTCGAGAGGTAGATTTTAGCATTGAACTTGTACCAGGTACCGTTCCTATTTCGAGAGCTCCGTATAGGATGGCACCTATTGAACTAAAAGAATTGAAAGCACAATTAGAAAATCTTCTAGCCAAGGGATATATCAGACCTAGTGTATCTCCTTGGGGCGCTCCGGTGCTGTTTGTGCGAAAGAAAGATGGTTCGATGCGATTGTGTATTGATTACAGGCAACTGAACAAGGCAACGATCAAAAATAAATATCCTTTGCCTAGGATTGATGGTTTATTTGATCAGTTGCAGGGATCCTCCGTGTATTCGAAGATTGATTTGCGTTCTGGGTATCATCAGCTCAGAGTTCGAGATATAGACATACCAAAGACAACATTTCGAACCAGGTATGGACATTACGAATTTATTGTCATGCTTTTTGGTTTAACAAATGCTCCTGCGGTATTTATGGGCTTGATGAACCAAGTGTTTCAGAAATATGTGGATGAATTTGTCATTGTTTTCATCGATGATATTTTGGTGTATTCGAAGAACAGAAATGAGCATGCAGAGCATCTCAGAATTGTTTTGCAGACGTTGAGAAACGAGCGACTGTATGCTAAATTATCAAAGTGTGAGTTTTGGTTGAATCGAGTTGTCTTCTTAGGACATATCATATCAGGAGATGGTATTTCTGTAGATCCGAGTAAAGTTGAAGCTGTGATCAGTTGGTCGAGGCCGACTTCTGTACCAGAAATACGCAGTTTCATGGGCTTAGCCGGATACTACAGAAGATTTATCAAAGATTTCTCCAGTATTGCAAAGCCAATAACTCAATTGACGCAAAAGAATGCACCATTTGTTTGGTCAGAGGAGTGCGAGTCTAGCTTTCTAGAGTTGAAGAAAAGGCTGACCAGTGCTCCAGTACTGACGATACCTTCAGGTACGGATAATTTTGTTGTGTATTGTGATGCTTCTCATAGAGGTTTGGGATGTGTTCTTATGCAGCGAGGCCATGTGATCGCATACGTCTCGAGACAATTGAAGCCACATGAAGTGCGATACCCCATTCATGATCTGGAATTGGCGGCTATCGTATTTGCATTAAAGATTTGGCGTCATTATCTCTACGGCGAAAAATTTGAGATATTTTCCGATCACAAGAGCTTAAAGTACCTATTTTTTCAATCAGAACTGAATATGAGGCAGCGTAGATGGTTAGATCTTCTGAAAGACTTTGACTGTGAAATCAAATATTATCCAGGAAAGTCAAATGCAGCAGTGGACGCCTTGAGTCGAAAGATTTGTTCCCTATCCTTATCGACGATAGGTGTTAACAAGTTAGTTGAAAATTGATGTACATCTGGATTAGAATTTGATACAGATAGTAAACCACTACGAATTGCTGCTATTCAAGTTGAGCCAGATTTGATCATGATGATCAAAGAAGCACAGAGAAGAGATCAGAATGTGCAGAAATCAATTCAAATGGTCAGATCAGGGCATGTATCAGAATATCAGGTACGAGATCATGTGTTATACGTGAATAACCGTCTAGTTGTGCCAGATGTTGCAGATTTGAGACAGCAGATTCTGACAGAGGCACATTGTAGTCGGTTCAGCATTCATCCGGGTGGCAGGAAGATGTACAATGACTTGAAGACACAGTTCTGGTGGAAACAAATGAAGTCAGACATTACCGAATTTTGTGTCTAAGTGTTTGAACTGCCAACAGGTGAAAGCTGAGAGGAAGAAGCCTGGTGGATTACTTCAGAGTTTAGCCATTCCTGAATGGAAATGGGACCACATTTCCATGGATTTCGTGACGAAGTTACCTAGATCATCCAGAGGCTGTGATGCGATTTGGGTCATTATTGACAGACTGACCAAATCTGCTTGTTTCATTCCGTACAGAATGACGTATAGACAGGATCAGATGGCGGAGATTTATATTCGAGAGGTAGTCAGATTGCATGGAGTGCCGAAGTCTATCATATCGGATCGTGACCCACGATTCACTTCACACTTCTGGCACAGTTTACAGCAGGCCATAGGTACGACATTGCACCTAAGTACTGCTTACCATCCTCAGACAGACGGACAGTCTGAACGGACTATCCAGACTTTAGAGGATATGTTGAGAGCCGTCGTGCTAGATTTTGGCATTGGTTGGCAAGATTCCCTACCTCTTTGCGAATTCTCTTACAATAATAGCTATCAGACGAGTATCGAGATGGCACCGTTTGAAGCTTTGTATGGCAAGAAGTGCAGATCTCCGCTATATTGGGATGACGTTTCAGAAATACCAGAACTTGGGCCAGATATGATTCGTGACATGACAGAGAAGGTGAAACTCATTCAGAAGAGGATGAAGACAGCACAAGATCGACAAGCGAAATACGCCAATATCCGACGTAGACCGTTAGTATTTGAGGCGGGAGATAGAGTATTCTTGAAAATTTCTCCGTTCAGAGGCGTTGTTCGATTTGGCAAACGTGGGAAATTATCTCCTCGATATATTGGTCCTTACGAGATTCTTGAAAAGATTGGCGATCGAGCTTATCGACTTGCACTTCCTCCTTCTCTATCTGGGATACATGATGTCTTTCATGTATCGATTTTGCGAAAATATATGCCAGACATTTCTCATGACATTCAACCTGACGAAGCTGAACTTGATCAGACATTGTGCTATGTGGAACAACCGATACAGATTCTTGATCGGAAAGAAAAGAAGCTCAGAACGAAAAATATTCCACTTGTGAAAGTTCAGTGGAGTCGTCATGGCATTGAGGAAGCGACTTGGGAAACAGAAGCAAGTATGAGACAGAAACATCCCGAGTTATTTACATGATGTACGTAGGTATGAAATTTTGCTTGTATTGCATTTCGTATGTACTTGAATTTATCATCTACAATTTCGAGGACGAAATCATTTCTTAGAGGGGGAGAAATGTAAGGCTCGAAGATTTAGTTATCATAATCAGACGGATTTATTGATAATTAAGATGATTGTAGATGTATTTTATTGGATTAGAAAAGAAAGGAAAATGTATAATAAGGATGTGAAAGATAGTCAAAAGAATAAGTAAGGTCGAAGTTAATGCGCACATATGCATGGGAATTCCAGTAGTCTCGGCGCACATACGCAAAGAAAGGCGCGCACATGCGCGAGCAGGCCAGTAGCTTTGGCGCATATGCGCGAGAATGGTGGCGCATATGCGCGGAGCTTCCAGTAAGATTGGAGCACATGCGCGAGTTTAGTCGCGCATTTGCGCGGTCGGTCCAGAAGCGTGGGCGTATATGCGCGAAGGGAACGGCGCATATGCGTGAGTGTTAAATCTGCCGAGACAGTAGGTCTCGCGCACATGCGCGAGTAGTGTCCGCGCATATGCGCGAGACGTGTAATTCAAAGAACAAGCCATTTGTCCTAAATCATGCAAGATATATATAGGATGTCTTCATTTGCCCTCTTATTCAGCTGATAACCGAGAGATTTCCAGGGGAAAAGCTTCAATCTTTCTTTCATCTCATAATTGAGTTTGTACAAGATTTATCCATCCAAACTTTAATCCGATTGCGGTTTTGAACTCCCCTCCGTATTAGCTACAAAGTCATGTAAGTTTCATTCAATTCCAGCATGTTTTGATATTTAGGTGATGGGAAAATGATGAATTGAACTTCATACTATGTTCTTGAAATGGTAGAGGTTGTAGAACCGTAAACGGATCGATTATCGGATGTCATATGCAATTGTTACGATTTTTATAGCATGTTTAGAGCTAAATATGCATATTTTGAATACTATGACATGTTTAGGATGATGATTATGAGTTGATGAGTTTAGATTGATAATGTGTTGATATGTGTTGAGAATTTGATTGACCGGTATCGAGAATTATGTCGTTATGCCGTCGAAATGCATTGAGATCACGTAGTGACGTGGATATATGTTAAATTGGAATAGAAATTCATAGAGTGCGTATTCACATTTCCATTTCAGATTCGTATTGGCGACCGTGACAGCGATTCTACGACGAAAGGTATAGTACATGTTTTGTTTGGGGAATCACGACTCAAATGAGATCACATTTGAGTTTCCCAACCAAAATCACATACTTGTTTTATTGTTCATACCTTGATATGATTATGATTGTTATAGATTGGTTTATAGAACTTGTATGCAGATCTTGCTATGCTTTGTTTACAGATCGTGTAGCATTGCATTATGCTTGTTTGCAGATTTTGTATTCATGCATTAAGATAGGGCAGTCTGGAGATCAGGCAGACTACTAGATGTTCGGCGATATCTCAGCTTAGGGGAAGATCACCGCCCCTTTGTAGACGTGGATACAGATCAGGCCGAAGTCTAGGAATAAGACGTACAGCACCTCGATTGGTAGGGTAGGTGACAGCCAGTGACGTCTTATACACAACGGGATCCCTAGAGTTCTAGTCGAGTCGAGTCTTGACATGATTAGATTCACATTGCATGATTTTATATGAATGACATTCATATCAGCATGTTTCATGTTTAGATTGTTTTATGCATGTTACATGTTTATACTGGGATTTGTTCTCACCGGTTTTCCGGCTGTTGTTATGTCTGTATGTGTGCATAACAACAGGTGGGGCAGGATCTGGGTCGAGACAGAGATGATCGGGTTAGCGTGGAGATCACGGGCGCAGCAGAGGACTAGTGGTCTTTTTATTAGCTTTGGACTATCTTTTGTTTATAGATGGTAGTGAACACTAGTTGTATATAGAATAAGACATGTATCTTTTGTTGTATGTTGTACAATAAATAAAGAACTTACGCTTGTTTAGTTACATTTGATTTGATGTAAAAAGCGAAAAATTGACCCACATTTTAGAATAATGATCCATTTAATCCCAAGAAAAAGAATTAGAGCCCGGGTCCCCACAATATTGACCAGTGCACCGATATTGACTATTTCGTCAGGTACTGGTGATTTTGTTGTTTATTGCGATGCTTCTCACAGAGGGTTGGGTTGTGTTCTGATGCAGCGAGGACATGTCATTGCTTATACTTCGAGACAGTTGAAGCCACATGAGACTCGCTACCCAATTCATGATCTTGAATTGGCAGCCATTGTATTTGCACTGAAGATTTGGCGACACTACCTTTATGGTGAGAAGTTCGAGATCTATTCTGACCACAAGAATTTGAAATATCTGTTTTCATAGTCAGAGTTTAATATGAGACAACGAAGATGGCTTGACTTACTTAAAGATTTTGATTGTGAAATCAAGTACTATCCGGAGAAGTCCAATACAGCAGATGTTGCACTGAGTCGAAAGGTATGTTATTTGTCCTTATCGACTATGGGTGTTTCAAATTTGATAGAAGATTGTTGTTTGTCTGGATTGGTATTTGAGACAGATTGTAGACCGCTGAGGTTATATGTTCTTCAAGTCGAACCAGAGCTGATTTTTAGAATTAAAACGGCTCAGAAAGTTGATCAGAATGTGCATAATTCTATATCGATGGTCAGAGCGGGGCATCGATCAGAATATCAGGTACGTGATAGTGTACTGTATGTGAATAATCATCTTGTTGTGCCAGATATTTCGGATTTGAAACGACAAATATTTTCAGAAACGCACAGCAGTCGATTCAACGTTCATCCTGGTGGCAGTAAATTGTATAATGATTTGAAAAGATGGTTTTGTCGGAAGCAGATGAAAGCTGATAATGTAGAGTTTGTATCAAAATGTCTGAATTTCCAACATGTGAAAGCCGGAAAAAAGAAACCAGGAGGTTTATTACATAGCTTATCTATTCCTGAATGGAAATGGGATCACATTTCCATTGATTTTGTGACGAAAATACTGAAAGGGATCGATTTTAGGTGCTCAAATGCGCAACGGAAGCAACAAAATGTTTTCAAAACAAGAAAACCGAAATTTGAAGAGAAATTTTCGTACCTCTCATGTACTAGGATTGTAGCATATACAAAAACACAACTATGACATTCATAGGGTGTAAAGAAATCATACCTATCAATCTCTTGAGGTTGATGATGGCTCCAACTAAGGTGTAAACACCTTAGCTCTTGTATGGAAAGAACTTCTACAAGCTCTCCTCCTTTCCTTCAAAAATTAGGCCCACCACTTGCTTAAAAGATCCACCTTACACTTGCACTAGAAAATGTAGGGCATTTTTCTTTTGAGAAGAGTTTTGTTTTTCAACAGCTTGAAGAACAAAATGGAGAGAAAAATGAGGAGAATTTTCCTTGCAATTTTCAGCCAAAGCATGCTAGAATGAAGGAGAGGGAGACTTGTCTTGGTTGTGGGAAAAGTTGTGGCAAAAAGTTGCATGCCAAGCCTTGGTTGTTGCAAAAGTTGTCTCCCAACTCTTCACCTCCCATGCATGCATTTTTATTTGATTTTTAACAATTAAAAATCCATTGAATTAATTTAATTATCTCAAACAAATTTGAGACTAATTAAACATTACTTGAATTTACTCAAGTCTACTAGTTAAATAATTATTCCAATTGGACTCTACAAGACCCAATATTATTTAATTAATTCAACATTTGAAATAATTTTTTTATTTGGACTCTACTAGGTCCACTAGTGTTTAATTAATTCAACACACGAATTAATTTAATTAAGTCCATAACAATGTTTATGAAAATCACAATTTTCAAATACATTATTTATTTGGCCAACTTTTAATTTAGGAACAATTCCACAAATTAAAAGTTACATTTTCCTCATAGAAGTCATACTTCTATTTTTCCTTACGCTTATAAACTCATTTATAAGCCGTTCAACACATTGAACTATTTTACTTCTCAACGGGATCTAAAAGCTAGTACTTGTGTGGCCCTCAATGGTTCATTGATACAACTAGCCGTGGGTTCACATCTCCATGTGATTCGGACTAAACATGTCCTTATATGAGCATACCCCAATTGCTCCATTCTTACATATCAACTCCTTGATAACAAGAACGTCAGAACTCAAGTCTGATAGTAACCAATCAATCATGTTAAACGCCTAGCAGAATCGCTTACATGATTCCCTAGGTATCAAATGATAGTGCCTGCAAGAACCATTCAATTATGGTTAGCGTACAGTACGGTCCCTTCAACTCATATATCTCGGCCGATTCGACAACCATTGGTTTATCGAGAGTTGTCAATGAATCGATACTATGTGTCATGTTGTAGTTGCATAAGGACTAATGGTGTACAAAACTAGGACGTTTCCACTCGATAATTGAGAACTACTTGGAAAGTCCTTTATGGAGGGTTGTTCAGTGCACTCTACCAGGAGCACCTATCTGTTTAACGCCCCAGATTCGACGACTGTCCTCACTGTATCAAGACGAGTCTTTCCAGCGTGCTTACCAATAGTCCCCTCGGGAGGATTATGACTCATTCCGAGGTATCCCGACTGATGATCAAGTGGACAATGGAGTTGGGGTAGTATGATATTGAGTATAAACCCCGGGTTGCCTTCAAAGTAAAGGGCTCTATCAGGTTTCTTATCCGAGATGGTTCAACACGAAGAAGAGGAAGTATGAAGAATTTTTGTGGATGGGTCTTCTAGCCTTTCCAGATGTGGTGTAGGGGTGGTAATCATAGCTCCCCTAGGATAGAAAATTAAGTTGGCATTAAGAATTGATTCCCGGGTGACTAATATTGAAGTAGAGTATGAGGATGTCCTTGCTGGAATCCGAGCTGCTCGGGAGATTGGAGCTTACCGGATAATTGTGTACTCAGATTCATAGTTGATTACCCAACAGATCAAGGGTGTTTATGAAGATAAGGATGACAGGATGCTGAAATATCTCAAGCTCATAAGAGCCCAGTCAAAAATTTTTGTGGACTGGATTATTGAAAAAATACCCGAGGAAAGAACTAGAAAGCAGACGCTTTGGCAAAGATGGCTGCCTCTCTATCAGAAGTCAGTACCCGGGAAACTCTGCATGTGTCCCGGCTAATCCTCTCTATTAAAGAAGAAACATTGCCAACACCTAAGGATTCATGGATGACACCCCTGATCAAGTTCATTACAAGCAATGAACTACCTGAAGATAAATCCCGAGCTCAAAAGATCAAGAGACAAGCTCCCATGTTTGTTCTCTTAAATAATGTCTTGTACAGGAGATCATTTTCAGGGACCTCTATTAAAGTGCTTACCCACGGAGGAGGCGGATTATGTCATCCGGGAAATTCACGAAGGGTGTTGTGGTGAGCATCTGGGGAGGAGTAGCATTGGCCCGGAAAGCAATGCTTGCCGGATTCTGGTGGCCTACTATAAACAAAGTCTCTGCTCAAGTTGTCTGGGCTTGTGAAGGTTGTCAACATCATTCCAATTTCCAGCACTGCCCGGCCACTCCTATGAAGCCTATCTAGGCTTCTTGTCCCTTTGTTCAATGGGACATGGATATCATGTGCCCCTTTCCTATATCCCGGGCTCAGAAGAAGTTTCTCTTGGTGGCTGTGGATTATTTTTCTAAATGGGTAGAAGCTAAGCCCCTGGCCAAGATTACTGAGCAAGAAGTTTTAAAGTTTCTATGGAAGAATATATTATGCTGATTTGGAGTCCCCAGGAGACTAATCTCAGACAATGGGAAACAGTTTCATGGAAGAGAGATTACATCTTGGTGCCGGGAGATGAAGATCACTCAGTCTTTTACTTCTGTTGCCTATCCTCAAGCTAATGGTCAGACTGAAGTTGTAAATTGAATTATAATGCAAGCTTTGAAAACTAGGTTACATGGTAAAGGAAAAGACTGGGTAGAAGAATTTCTAAGTGTTCTCTAGGCATACAGAACTACTCCACGGGCTCCTACTCAAGAAACTCCCTTTAATCTGGTATATGGGTGTGTAGCAGTTCTTCCGATCGAGATTGGACAAACTTCTGTCAAGATAGAATGTTACCCTAGTTATAATGATCAAAATCAGGCAATGGAGTAGGACTTTGTGGAAGAAAAGAGAGAGCAAGCCATGATTCGAATGGAAACTTACCGAGGCCGGGTTATGAGATCATATAACAGGCGAGTCCGGATTCGAGACTTTCAAATTGGAGAGCTGGTCATAAAGAAAGTTAATCCAGGTGGAGATGTGGGAGAACAGGAACTCGTTGGTAAGGACCTTATAAAATAACCCAGAAGGTTAGCTCGGGAGCTTTTTATCTTGAGGATGCTCAAGGACGTTCTCTCAAAAGACCTTGGAATGTATTTCATTTAAAAAAGTATTATTCTTAACATATGTATTTATTTGTTGGAAGATATAATGAAAGCTCTGTTTTTCTCGAAAAGTATGTGAGTATGTTTTTTATAATTATGGGAGGTACAAAGCCCATGGCATCACACCTGCCTTGGGACACCACACCTCGACCATTCCCAAGTCCGAGACATGATCTCCGGCCCTCCGTATCTTGGTAATATATATAAGCCCTGGGCACCACACCCTGGCTCGGGGCACCACAACTCAATCATTCCCAAGTACCGGGACATGATCCCCGGCCCAAGGCTCCGTACTTTGGTAATATACGTAAGCCCAGGGCACCACATCCTGGCTCGGGGCACCACACCTCGACCATTCCCAAGTCCCGGGACATGATCCCCGGCCCAAGGCTCCGTACCTTGGTTATTCACAGGCCCAGGGCACCGCACTATGGTCATTTATACAATATACGGATTTTTTTTCAAGCTCAGGGTCCATCATCCCGGTTACTCGCTAAGGTTCCCGGTTAATTCTCAACACTTAGAAATTTTATGATCGTTTATACACAAGCAGTTCTATTATACGGGTTTTGAGGATGTATTAAAGCTATCAAAGGCACAATTGATGAAATGAATACAATTTATTAAAATTCCGAAGGCAGGAATTACAAAGAAAAGTAAAAAAGAAAAAGTACAACCCTACTATAAGTCCATTTGCCCGGACCCTGGCTGTTTTTCTTCATCCTGAGAGCTTTCCTTCTCATCTTCCCCATCCTTTGGGAGCTATGCTATAGCTTGTCCGAAGTCAGGGAAATTTTTCTTTTCCTTGGGCAGGAGCCCGGCTTCTTCAAATTGTTTCCGGCATTTATTAAAACCGGTCTTGAATAGAGGATAAGCCCGATTTTCCACAGCCGCCTTGAATTCAGGGGAGAGGAGGAAGTATGTTTGCATTTGCTCCCTGTTGAGTATGGCTTCAGCCAGGGCCTTCTCAGCAGTAGTGGCCCGGGGCATTTTCTCTTCCATGCCTTCTATCAGGGATTTGTTCTTGCCGTGAAGGACTGAGAGGTGTCCCTGATGAGTCCCTCGTTGGTGGCTTCCCGGGCTTTCTCCAGATCTTGGTGGGCCTTATCAAGGTTAGCACGCAGGCTAGCCTCCTCATCTACATGAAGGGCCCGAAAATGGGACAATTCCTCTTGAAGTAGCTCCTGGATATCCTGGAATTTTCGGGCTCGGTTATTGGTAAGAATGGCTGTGGTGGCTACCTCTTCAAAGGCTGAGATCATCAACTGGATGCCATGTGCAAACGAAGTCAGAAAAAAAAAAGAGAAAAGAAGAAGAAGGGGAAAGAATTAGAGTCCAGGGAACAATTTACTACCAAGATCTTATGAGAACCTTCAAAAAGTTTGGGGGTGGCCCGGGAGCTCTTCAAGTGCGCCTCCTCATCTGGGATGGGGAGTTGTTTGAAAATATTGATCCCCTGGGAGTAGCCCCTTCCAGAAAGATGTTATCCCGAGCGGGATAGGAGTAAGTGAGAGGCTCTTGGGAGGGCTGTTGGGTAGACTCTTGGCGGGGAGGGGTGGTTGATTGGTTTGCTCAGGAGGATCCTTGATCTCATTCTTGGTTACCTTAGACCAGGATCAGCTCAGGGCTCGTAATGGCCTTTCGCTTCCTCTGGAAGAGAGGAACGTGGTCTTCGGAGTCTGAGATCTCTACCCGAGACCCCTCCCGTTCTTGATCAGTGGTTACTAGGGCTGACTCCTTCAGCCGTGCTGCCTCCTCTGCGGCCGGTTTTTTCTTCTCGACAGACGCCTTCCGAGCTGCCATTTTATTTTTCTTGGCCGCCCTCTCAGCCTCCCACTTCTTAAGAAAGGCCTCCTGCATTTTATCTTCATAGAGAACAAGAACCATTGTTAAAAGTCAAGGACTAATTGGGGTAATGGATAGGGAGGAAGAAAATTACCGGGTTGAGCGCCCAGGCCTGCCACCTCATCAACTACCCGATCCAAAGGGTCTTCAGCCCGGGCACTCAACCCATAGGAAACTATACTCTCTCTAGGAGATTAGGGTTGAGGAGGAGTATTTTTTTCCCTCCACCAAGTATTGGCTTCGGATATAAAAGTCCTCAAATTTGAAAGATTTTGGGAGGGAAGGTTGAGTAGGAAGGGAAGGAAGGAAACCAGTCAGACAAGAAAGAGGGGTCGGGAGTTGAATATAGAAATATCGTTCTTTCCATCCCTTTTGGGAAGAAGGGATTTCATCAAGGAACCTGATATTCAGGCGGGCAGACACGGAGAAGGCATTGTCTCCTAGTCTACAAACAAAAAAATAGTGAAGGACGAGGGGGTTGATGACAAGGTTATGCATTTTGAATAAAACATAGGCTGAGGCCATGATACAGAAGGAATTAGGGTGAAGTTGGCTAATAGGTACACCAAAAAACTTGGCAACCTCTGTATAGAAAGAAGGGATGGGAAACCGGAGATCATTTCTAACTTGGTCCCGGACGAAAGTGGTGAAGCTGGGAGGAAGGTTACTTGCCCTGTCCGAGGGACCGAGAATTATAATTTTAAAAAAAGAAGGAATGGAGATGATAGTCCTAAGCTCCTCATCCGCTCCCGAGTGCAGAGTGCTGCTCATTGAAGCGAACCAGGGAACTCCCGGAATCTCATATTGAGAAGGAGAAGATCCCGTGCTTTGCCTTTAACCTTGTTCTTTTTCAGAGCTTGGGAGGGGCCCGTGGAAGAGGGTTTCGAAGAGGAGGGTTTGGTTTGATGGGTCGTGGGTTTTTAGAAAAGTGGACATGAATACGACGGGGGGAGGGGAAGGAGATGAATCAGAGAGCAGCATGGTGGACTCATAACCAGATGAGCCTTGCGCATTGGCTCTTAAGGTAGAGGTGGTAAAATTAGACATTTCGGGGGAGAAAAACTTACAAGTTTTTGAGGAAGGTAGTGGATGGTTGTGCGAAGGAGGATTTGCAGTGGTGGAAGATCGCTGGAGTAGGAGGACTTCGCACGTCGGAGAGTTGAGAAAAAATTTTGCAAGAGCTTGGGCGAGATTTTGAATGTTGATTTATTTAATAAAATCTAGTGAGCTACTATATATAGGAGGAAGGATTTAATCTCCACCGTTGATCTATCAGAATGAATGTTGGAAATTATGCGGGGAGGTGAAAGGACGTGCACGTTTATCGAGGTGTCAGACTCGTCATTATCTTGGAATACTAAGCGTTTCGGACCGTTGTAATTCTAGGGAATACGTCATCGTGACATCAGCCTGACTACCCGAGAATAATAAACAACAAAATATTCAAAGTCCGAGAGACATGACGCCCCGGCATCTTATCTAAAATCCGGTAGACATGAGGCCCCGCCATCTTATCTATATCCGGGAAAATTGAAGCTCCCGGTACTTCATCCCACCTCTGGGATCTTTGAAGTCCCCGATGCTTTTATGAAAATTAGAAATGATTATCTTTCTATTGAAAACCAAGCATGACTGATCGGGACAACGAGTAAAACTCTATCCCGACTATTAAAGGGATAGGTGGTGATACCCCTATAAGAATCTTGGTCATGGATGACCCGAGATATTGTATGGATAACCCAAAATCATGGTCGGTATGCGTAATATTCTCCACAGCAGCCGGGCAGGGAGATGCCTGGGACATTATCTTTCTGGGCAATCAAGAGCCCAAGCTCTCATGCAAAGTTCCCGAGAACTTCTACCTGGGCTACTCGATAATTGCACCACACTCGAGTGTGATTGATGTGGGTTGTCTAATCCGTCAGAGCAACATGTGTTTGGCATATTTTAGAATTCATCAGACAAGTATGGGCAGCCGACTTGCCATACTTAGCAATTAGACACTGAAAACAAGGTATCTACCACATTTTCTCCTATAAATAGCAGTTATATTTATTATTTAATGATTCTAGAAAAACTTTGAACTCTCAAACACACATATATTGTCAGATATATAGCTTGTGTTCTTTATCTTCAACATGCTGACTTTAGCATCGGAGTGGCCACGTCGAATACCCCTCCGACGCCCATTCACGAGTTCCTTTAATTGTTTGCAGGTTACAATTAAAGCCATTATCCATCCTTACTCATATTCCTTGATCACTTTCATTATCCAATGGATTGCCCACTTACCTCATATCCAATTCACCCGGATATCATCAATATAAATCTTGCATTTTTTCAGTAGTGGACTACATATTTTCCTGTGTTTTGCTGGTTTTTTATTAAACATCCCAGCAAAATTAACAACTCTTAAGAAACTTTGAAGTTGTTTCTTTTCATTTAGTATATCCCAAAATTTTTGCAGATTTAATATTTTGTGTTCTTGCAAATTTACTCCTGATTCATTGATTTTATTCCGGGGAATTCAATCTTTATTTTTGTAATGCCCGAGATTTTATATCATGTTAATCTGCGATTATTGATTTATGAATTGATATGATTATGAAGGATCGATCTGAGATTTGATTTGAGTTGCTTGTGAGATTTAATGTGCGAGGACAATACCCCTTGCGAATATGCGCGAGGTGGTGTACTTGTAATTTCCGAGTCCAGAGAAGTTGGCGCATGTGCGCCGAGTGAAGGCGTGCATGTGCGTCGAGTGAATTCGCGCATATGAGCGAGGTGTCCAGTAGCCAAGATGTCGATTCCAGAGACTGTCGCGCACATGCGCAGATGAAGTGCGCGCATTTGGGCGAGCTGCCGAGGAGATCATCACCGAGACCAGTAGGTCTCGCGCATATGCGCCGGTTGAGGTCGCGCATATGCGCGAGACATGATGAACATAGAAAGAGCCACCTAGCCTTCACATGCAAGATATATATATATATATATATATATATATATATATATATTGAGTCTTCAATTGCCTGAGAATTGAGAAATAAACGAGGAAAGTTTCAGGAGAAAGTTTCGTATTCCTTCTAAGAGTATTATTGTGATTTTATACGATCCGCAGGTTAGAATTTCAATCCAACTTCAGTACTGTGCTTCTATCGACAAGGACTTCCACTGGACGTAATTTTTTCTATGTGTTGATATGAATTGAAATTATGATTTTGAAGGAATCGGATATGATTCATATATGGTGTTCTTGTCATATTAGACATCGTATAATTGAAACGGATTGAGGAACAGATACCGTATGAAATTGTTTTGATTTTCAGAATGGATTTGATTGAGATTTGATATCAGATTTGTATTGTTATTGATTATGAGTTAAAGGTATAGACTGATCTGTATTACCAGTATTTTGGAATTATACTGTCGTGCTGTCAGAATTTGATAAGACTGAGATTTCTTGATTTGAATGGTATATTGATACAGTATATTCGATATTGTCTTTGCCAGATTGATATTGACAGGGTTTGAATTCGAGACTTCGACAGAGTCAGATTGACAGAACGAAAGATATAAATCAATGTTAAACGGGAGATCGACTTGAGTCAGATTGGACTTGAGTTTCCCAAAAACCACATACTTTACTTTATTACGTTGATGTTTGCAATTGAATGAAATTGATATGCTTAGTCTATTGATTTATAGCAAAGCATGTATTGAGTCATAGGCGGAGATGCCTAGTCTTTGGCTGATATGCCAAGTCTGTGGCGGATATGCCAAGATAAAGGATGATTGAATTAAAAATCGATGTTGCTTAGGAGTGGATCGACTCCTATCGCTGAGATCGATATATGACACAATGTCCGGAAACCGGGATCCCTAGATTAGAGATGAGTCGAGTCTGAGATGATGAGTCATGAGTTTATTTACAGTTTTATATTGATTCATGTTTTCGGACTTGATACATGTTATTGATGACTGTTTATGCTTTTATATATGTTTTTACATGATTGCATTTATTCATTGTTTATACTGTGATTAGATTCTCACCGGAGTTATCCGGTTGTTGCCATGTTTGTATGTGTGCATGACAACAGGTGGGACATGATCAGGGTCAAGAAGAGGATGAGAAAGGACAAGTTAGCGTGGAGAACCGAATCAGAAGTTAAATAGGATTCAACACTTGTTATATAATAGTTGAACCCTAGTTTGACGTTACTGTATCCAGTACATGACTTGTGCGTTTACTTTTGATATGTATATCAGATTGATTACATTACGTTTCCGCATTTGTATTTTTTTAAAAAAATTTAGACCCTGTTTACTTAATTGATCAAATTATTGCCAAAAATGATTAAGAAATGAATTAGCGTCCGGGTGCCCACAACAGGTGGTATCAGAGCCGTAAGTTCCGGAACTGTAGGTTCCTTAGATTGAGATAGAAGCTAGTGAGCGAGGTAGAATGAATTTTCTTCTTTGCTTTTGAATGCTAGCATGTTTTACTGCTTCGAAATACATGTTACTTGATTTATATGATTTGATTGGTAATATGTATTGTTTGAGAATGAATTAGAACCGATTCTTGATCAGCAGTAAGATGATCGGAGTGGGGACTGAACTGAAACAGATTTGTTGTATTGGGTTACTAATCTTTTTGATAATTAGATATGCCTCCTCGAAGAATCCCAGAACATGGCAGTACTTCTGCGAATCCGATGGATGTGACAGCAACTCCGATGGAAACGCTACTGAAGAGATTTCAGTCTTTCAAACTGCCAACCCTGAAAGAAACAAAGACTTCTGTTGAATGCGAGTGTTGGTTAGATGAAATAGAGATGCTGTTTGATTCTTTGGATTACACAGATGAGCGCAGAGTCCGATTGATTGGGCACCATTTGCATGACGTTTCAAAGAACTGGGGGATCACGACGAAGAGAGCATTGGAGCATCGAGGTACGACTATCACTAGGAATGTATTTATGATTGAGTTTTATCATAGATTTTTCCCAGTGTCATATAGGAAAGACAAGAGGGCTGAGTTTGCTAATTTGAGACAGAGTCAGTTGAATATTGAAGAATATGTGGCCAAGTTTTCTACACTGTTGCGATTTGCTCCACATGTGGCCGAAAATGACGAAGCTGTGGCTGATCAGTTCATCAATGGACTGAATCCTGAGATTTTTACATTGGTGAACACATTTTGACCGAATAATTTTGTTGATGCCCTGAACAGAGCCAAAGGGGCTGAAGCGGGTCTGATGTGACAGAAAGGAGCTTCTTATGTTCCTCCAGCACCGAGACCATAGCAACCACCTCCCAGATTTGAGAGTGGCAGCAGCAGTGGTGGAAAGAAAGATTTTCTGAAAGCCAGAGGAAAACAGTTTAAGAAGTCTGGCAGCAGTTTTCTAGCTCCAGTGGTTCCCGACGGAGCCAGAGTTATACCGGGGCTTATTGTATAACTTGCAGAGGGAGACATACGATCGAGCAATGCCAGAGAGTGATTGGTAGTTGCCGTATCGTAGACAACATGGACATTTTGCTAGAGTATGTCCACAGAGAGGTTCCCAGGGATCCCAGGGAGCAGAATCAGCTGGATCACTGGCTTAGAATGATAGAAAATCATCAGCTGTTCATTTTTTCCAGCCCCCACCGACTACTAATCCATCACAGCAGATGCCAGGAGGAAGCCAGACAGTTAGCCAGCCTCCTAGACAGCAGGCCAAAGTATTTGTATTGAAGAGGAGCAGCCTCAGGAAGCACCAGATGATGTTGTTGCAGGTAACTGTTCTTTATGTGGTTACTCTGCTTATGTATTGATAGATACAGGTGCTTCACATGCCTTTATTTCCGAGCGATTTGCTTTGATGCATGATTTGCCTGTTGAGTCATTATCTGCTGTAGTGTCTGTCTCTTCTCCTTTGGGGACATGTTTGATATCAGTGAAATCTGTGAAACATTGTATGCTACAGTATGATGGGCATGAGATTGATTTAGACTGTATTGTATTTGGGTTGTCTGATTTTGACTGTATTATCGGTATTGATATGCTGACCAAGTACAGAGCTACCGTTGATTTTTTCCATAAGATTGTGAGATTCATACCTGAGATGACTGAAGAATGGAAATTTTACGTTAAGGGTTCTAGAGCAAGAATTCCTTTGATATCTGCATTGTCTATGACTCGATTATTGCAGAAAGGAGCAGAGGGATTCCTTGTCTATTCAGTTGATGTACTGAAATCGAGTCCATCATTGGCTGATTTGCCAGTGGTATGCGATTTTGCTGATGTCTTCCCAGATGAGATTCCGAGTTTGCCTCTGATTCGAGAGATAGACTTCAGCATTGAATTGGTACCAGGTACAGTTCCGATTTCCAGAGCTCCGTATAGAATGGCACCAATTAAATTGAAAGAATTGAAAGAACAGTTGGAAGATTTACTGGCCAAGGGATACATTAGACCGAGTGTTTCTCCTTGGGGTGCTTGTAAGGCCCGAGAAATTAATCCGGTTAATCTGAAAAGATTTGGAAATGATTATTATAATCATAGATGATAATTGATATGATTATAGACGAAATAGATCGGACCGGAAAAGACAAGAAAAATGCACCAAATCACGAGCAAAGCCGAAGCCATGGCGCACATGCGCGACGAAATGCGCGCACATGCGCGGAGCATCCAGAGCATTTGGCGCACATGCGCGGTGGGTATCGGCGCACATGCGCGAGGAGGACAGAAGCATGCGCGCACATGCGCGACTTCATTGCGCGCACATGCGCGGGACATCCAGGGGCTTTGGCGCATATGCGCGGACGAGTGGGCGCATATGCGCGAGAGGCAGTAGCAGCCGGGCAGAACTGCCGGCGCATATGCGCGGCTTTATGCGCGCATATGCGCGCGGCATGCAGATTCTCAAATCGCCACTTGGCCTATTGAAGGCAACGTGTGTATATATATATATATATACACATATGTATCTCAATTATTCAGAAATAGAAAAGAAGAAGGAAACGAGGGAGCGCAAGTTGATTTCTGATTTGGGTTGCGAGTGCTCTGGTTATCAGAATCTAAATCCGAGTACGACACCGAGTTCCTATCAACGCAGGCTTCAACTGGACGTAAGTTTTGTTACGGTTAGACAAGATTTGAATTTATGATATTGTCAGAATGGAATATGATTCAGATATGGTGTTTCTACTACCGTAGACATTATAGAATTGAAGTCCGAATAAAGAACATATTGTTTATGTATTTGTTATGATTTTTGGAGTTTATTTGACTGAGATTTTATATCAGATGCGTATTGTTATTGAGATTATCACTGGTAGCAATATTGATTACGAGTTCTGATATTATATTTGTGATGTTAAGAATGACGGGGTTATTCAGATTGTATCGTTATGCCGTTTAAACATCAGTTGAGTTAGATTGATCAGATTCAGATATGATTTCGATTAGATTGTGATATTATTGATATGACTCAGATTGTATTTCATTCAGATATTGATCAGATTATGTACTGAGTTGAGTATTGATCAGAACAGATTGTGTATTGAGTTATTCATTGACACAGTGTATTCGATATTGTCATTTCAGATTGGATATGGACAGAGTTGAATACAGGTCATCGTCTTCGTCAGATAGGGAAGACAAAGGTATAATGCATGTGATATTCGGGAAGTCCCAACTCAAATGAAATCTCATTTGAGTTTCCCAATAAAATCACATACTAGATTATTGTTTATATTGTTATCTGATTATGCTTTGATTATAGAATTGTATTCAAGCAGGTAAGATAATTGAGAACAGGTGGGGCTGGATCAGGGTCAAGAAGATGATGAGAGAAGACGAGTTTAGCGTGGTGATTCCCAACTTATAGTAGATTGGATTTTACTACTAGAACTTTAGTAGTGAACCTTAGATTAGAAGGTGGTACATTATTGTATTTTTTAATACTGAATTGTATTTTATATACAGACATGTATAGTATTTAGATTTCATTACCTTCCGCACTTATAATTTAAAAAGAAAAATTTTAGACCCTGTTTTATCTTAATTGATAATTAAATCCCAAAGATGATTAAGAAGATGATTAGCGTCCGGGTCCCCACAGTGCTCCAGTGTTATTTGTGAGAAAGAAATATGGTTCAGTGAGACTCTGCATTGACTACTGGCAATTGAACAAGGATACGGTAAAGAACAAATACCCTTTGCCACGTATTAATGATTTATTTGCTCAGTTTCCGGGTTCTTCTGTCTATTCCAAGATCGATTTGAGATCTAGATATCATCAGCTGAGAGTCAGAGATTCTGATATCTCGAAGACAGCGTTCAAAACCAGGTATGGACATTATGAGTTTATTGTCATGCGTTCGGTTTGATGACTGCTCTAGCTTTGTTTATGGGTCTGATGAACCGCGTGTTTCAAAAGTATCTCGATGATTTTGTGATTATCTTTATCGATGATATTTTGATTTATTCGAAGAATATGATTGATCATGCTGAGCATTTGAGAACAGTATTGAGAATTCTGAGGGCTGAGAAACTATATGCTAAACTTTCGAAATGTTAGTTTTGGCTGAGACAGGTTGTATTTTTGGGTCACATCATATCTGGAGACGGGATTTCTGTTGATCCTAGTAAGGCTGAGGCCAGGATCAGTTGGCCGAGACCGACATCTATGCATGAAATACGCAGCTTCATGGGTTTGGCAGGATACTACCGACGATTTATTAAAGACTTTTCCAGTACTGCTAAACCTATTACACAGTTGCCTCAGAAGAATGCACCATTTATTTGTTCAGAAGAGTGTGAAGCAGGTTTTCTTGAGTTGAAGAAAATATTGACCAGTGCACCGATATTGACTATTCCGTCAGGTACTGGTGATTTTGTTGTTTATTGCG
Source organism: Primulina eburnea (assembly GCF_022965805.1). Taxonomy (NCBI): domain Eukaryota; kingdom Viridiplantae; phylum Streptophyta; class Magnoliopsida; order Lamiales; family Gesneriaceae; genus Primulina; species Primulina eburnea. The sequence goes on from NC_133116.1 coordinate 18,142,449, forward strand.
ATGCTTCTCACAGGGGGTTGGGTTGTGTTCTGATGCAGCGAGGACATGTCATTGCTTATACTTCGAGACAGTTGAAGCCACATGAGACTCGCTACCCAATTCATGATCTTGAATTGGCAGCCATTGTATTTGCACTGATGATTTGGCGACACTACCTTTATGGTGAGAAGTTCGAGATCTATTCTAACCACAAGAATTTGAAATATCTGTTTTCATAGTCAGAGTTTAATATGAGACAACGAAGATGGCTTGACTTACTTAAAGATTTTGATTGTGAAATCAAGTACTATCCGGAGAAGTCCAATGCAGCAGATGTTGCACTGAGTCGAAAGGTATGTTATTTGTCCTTATCGACTATGGGTGTTTCAAATTTGATAGAAGATTGCTGTTTGTCTGGATTGGTATTTGAGACAGATTGTAGACCGCTGAGGTTATATGTTCTTCAAGTCGAACCAGAGCTGATTTTTAGAATTAAAGCGGCTCATAAAGTTGATCAGAATGTGCAGAATTCTATATCGATGGTCAGAGCGGGGCATCGATCAGAATATCAGGTACGTGATAGTGTACTGTATGTGAATAATCATCTTGTTGTGCCAGATATTTCGGATTTGAAACGACAGATATTTTCAGAAACGCACAGCAGTCGATTCAACGTTCATCCTGGTGGCAGTAAATTGTATAATGATTTGAAAAGATGGTTTTGTCGGAAGCAGATGAAAGCTGATAATGTAGAGTTTGTATCAAAATGTTTGAATTTCCAACATGTGAAAGCCGAAAAAAAGAAACCAGGAGGTTTATTACATAGCTTGTCTATTCCTGAATGGAAAAGGGATCACATTTCCATGGATTTTGTGACGAAAATACTGAAAGGGATCGATTTTAGGTGCTCAAATGCGCAACGGAAGCAACAAAATGTTTTCAAAACAAGAAAACCGAAATCTGAAGAGAAATTTTCGCACCTCTCATGTACTAGGATTGTAGCATATACAAAAACACAACTATGACATTCATAGGGTGTAAAGAAATCATACCTATCAACCTCTTGAGATTGATGATGGCTCCAACTAAGTTGTAAACACCTTAGCTCTTGTATGGAAAGAACTTCTACAAGCTCTCCTCCTTTCCTTCAAAAATTAGACCCACCACTTGCTTAAAAGATCCACCTTACACTTGCACTAGAAAATGTAGGGCATTTTTCTTTTGAGAAGAGTTTTGTTTTTCAACAGCTTGAAGAACAAAATGGAGAGAAAAATGAGGAGAATTTTCCTTGCAATTTTCAGCCAAAGCATGCTAGAATGAAGGAAAGGGAGACTTGTCTTGGTTGTGGGAAAAGTTGTGGCAAAAAGTTGCATGCCAAGCCTTGGTTGTTGCAAAAGTTGTCTCCCAACTCTTCACCTCCCATGCATGCATTTTTATTTTATTTTTAACAATTAAAAATCCATTGAATTAATTTAATTATCTCAAACAAATTTGAGACTAATTAAATATTACTTGAATTTACTCAAGTCTACTAGTTAAATAATTATTCCAATTGGACTCTACAAGACCCAATGTTATTTAATTAATTCAACATTTGAAATAATTTTTTTATTTGGACTCTACTAGGTCCACTAGTGTTTAATTAATTCAACACATGAATTAATTTAATTAAGTCCATAACAATGTTTATGAAAATCACAATTTTCAAATACATTATTTATTTGGCCAACTTTTAATTTAGGAACAATTCCACAAATTAAAAGTTACATTTTCCTCATAGAAGTCATACTTCTATTTTTCCTTACTCTTATAAACTCATTTATAAGCCGTTCAACACATTGAACTATTTTACTTCTCAACGGGATCTAGAAAGCTAGTACTTGTGTGGCCCTCAATGGTTCATTGATACAACTAGCCGTGGGTTCACATCTCCATGTGATTCGGACTAAACATGTCCTTATATGAGCATACCCCAATTGCTTCATTCTTACATATCAACTCCTTGATAACAAGAACGTCAGAACTTGTAGTGACCCGTTCCAGAATCACCTACTAATCAAGAACTAAGCATGCAATTAACTTAATTAATACTAATCAGAGATAATTGCGGAAAAGGCCAACAAACGATAGTTATACAACCCAATCGAAAATCCAGGACAACTAAACTAAAATGAAATATACGATACAACCATATCGAATCAAAAAGATACCGAAGAACTAAACCAACCAGCTACTCAAAGTCCTCCTCCTCCTCCTCCTGCGCTGTCCAACCTGAGGCCTGCCCCGTGGGAATGGGGTGTCCAAGATAAACAAAACCGAGGACGTGAGCGATAAGAACGCCCAGTACAAAAGCATGAGTATACAAGCCTATATGAAATGCACATGCTATGATATGATACCAGGGTAGTCAAGAAACAGGAGTAACAAAGGATCTCAAAATGCTCAGTCTAGAGGTGCCAAGTGGATAGTGCCGCGCGGTACTCCTCTGGGTCACTGCATCCACTACAAGAACAGACGTGGACCTAAAATGTCCCGGATCACCGAAGCCCTCCGGACCCGTCGGCCACTGTGTACTCTCGGTGTCCATGCGTCCACAAGACAGGGCTGAGCGGCCCCACAAGATATAGCTTATCTCGAAAGAGATACAGCTCAACAGTAAAGGCTATCTCGAAGGAGATACGGCTCAACATGAAATGCAACATGCATCATAAAACGTGACATAATAGCATGCATCATATGACATATATCAATGCACCACATAATCATGCAACACATATAAGAATGTATACTCGACCAGGATATCTCGGATAGTACTTTCGTACCTCAAACCAGCAGATCCTAACAATCAGTCCTAGACTCACGCCTGCGTCCGCAGTCAGCCCACTGGTGCCGCTAGCTCCAAACTAGAGCACAGCTCCGCTACAACACTAGTAGCTCCCCGCTAGTGCCCGAACCTCGGAAAAAGACTAGAAACCTGTCAAAAACGACTGAAATGCTCTGGAACACTCTGAAATGGCGAGTCACAAATGAAGCCTCGCGCCTCTATTTATAGCCAATGTTCGGACGCTCCGATCCACTTCGGAAGCTCCGATCTGGTACACTTCGGACGATCCGAACCCACTTCGGACGATCCGAACCCTGCATGTCTTCCACGAGTACAGCCACCTGTCCCGGACGATCCGAGTCTTGCTCGGACGATCCGAACCCTTCCACGTGTCCAGACACCTGGCTCGGACGATCCGAACCCTGATCGGACGATCCGAACCCTTCCACGTGTCCAGAACCCTTCCACGTGTCCAGCCACCTGTCTCGGACGGTCCGAACCCACTTCGGATGATCCGAACCCTCTTCGGACGATCCGAACCTGGTTCGGTCTTTTCGATCCCACCGAAATATAATTAATCCAATAATTAACTCAAATTAGGAATCGGGTTACTACATTCTCCCCCCCTTAAAAAGATTTCGTCCTCGAAATCAGGTTTATAGGATGAACAAAACGAAATAACAACATCATTAATATATCTCAATTGTTGTTGAACACAACTGCTAATTGGATTACAACGGAAAACACACGTACATCTGTAGTACATCTATAATACAACTCAAAAGAGCTCTGGATGCTCTAAACGCATACGACTCTCTAACTCCCAAGTGGCTTCTTCAGTGCCTTGACGCTGCCACTGCACTAAGACAAGAGGAATGATCTTATTCCGCAACACCTTGTCTTTGCGATCGAGGATCCGCACTGGTCGTTCTACGTAAGACAAATCCGAATCAAGTTGAACTTCTGAGGGATGCAAGATGTGAGACTCATCTGCTACATATCGTCTCAACAAAGATACGTGGAACACATCATGAATACTTGATAGGTACGGCGGCAAAGCAAGTCTGTAAGCCAAATTTCCCACGCTTTCCAATATTTCAAATGGACCAATAAATCTCGGAGACAGCTTACCCTTGAGACCAAATCTCAAAATCCTGCGAAAAGGCGAAACTCGTAGAAATACTTTCTCACCTGGCTGAAATTGAAGAGGTCGACGCTTGGTGTTCGCATAACTAGCCTGTCGATCCTGAGCAATCTTAATTCGCTTCTTGATTACTGCAACTTTATCAATAGCCTGCTGGACTAACTCCGGTCCTTCAACCTGTCGTTCCCCAACTTCGTCCCAGAATAATGGAGTACGACAACGTCGCCCATACAACGCCTCAAATGGTGCCATACCAATACTACGATGATAGCTGTTGTTGTATGCGAACTCAATCAAAGGCAAATGATCATGCCAAGCGATTCCGAAATCCATAACACAGGCTCGCAACATATCCTCAAGTGTACGGATAGTCCTCTCTGTCTGACCGTCGGTCTCTGGATGATAAGCCGTACTTAAACTTAATGAAGTACCCAATGCCGACTGGAAACTACCCCAAAATCGTGAGGTAAAACGAGGATCTCTATCACTAACAATACTGACAGGCACTCCATGCAAACGTAAAATCTCTTGAATGTACAATCGAGCCATACGATCGAAAGTGAAATCACGGTTATATGGCAGAAAATGAGCAGACTTGGTGAGTCGATCCACCACTACCCAAATAGCATCACTATTCCTCGAAGACAATGGTAAGTGAGTAATGAAATCTATCGCGATATGCTCCCACTTCCATTCGGGAATAGGTAAGTTCAACAATAATCCTCCCAGTCGACGGTGCTCTGCCTTAACCTGCTGACAAACAAGACACTTGGAAACAAACTGATAAACGCTGCGCTTCATCCCTTTCCACCAAAATCGTGTCCTCAAATCTTTATACATCTTATTGCTTCCCGGATGAACACTCAACTTGCTTCGATGGGCCTGAGATAAGATCTCTTCCCTCAAAGTATCATCCTCTGGTACTACAACCCGATTAGACAAACACAGAAGACCATTAGACTGATAATGGAAATTACTATCTCCACCAGCCAACCGAGCTAATCTCTGAGTCTTGAGATCAGACATCTGAGCATCTCGAATCCGAGCGAACAAAGCTGGCTCAGATAAAATGGTAGCAACACGAATGCTCTCCATATCTTTCCGATGTTTGAAATTAAATCCCAATGAACAACAATCCTGGATAGTACTAATCATAGCACTGGTCTGGAGTGCAGAGGCTCTCACCTTGCGACTAAGAGCATCGGCTGTGAGATTCGCAGAACCTGGATGGTATTTGATCTCGCAGTCATAATCTTTAAGTAGATCCATCCAACGACGTTGTCTCATGTTCAACTCAGCCTGAGTGAACAGATACTTCAGACTCTTATGATCAGTAAAAATTTCAAACTTAACTCCGTACAAGTAATGACGCCAGATCTTCAGCGCGAACACAATAGCAGCTAATTCTAGATCATGAATAGGGTACTTCTCCTCGTGAGGTTTTAACTGCCTGGATGCGTAAGCGATCACATGATCATTCTGCGTCAACACACACCCTAAGCCTTGAAAAGAGGCATCGGTGTAAACACTGAAACCATCAGATCCTGACGGTAACGCCAAAACAGGTGCAGAAGTCAGAAGTCGACGAAGCTCTCTGAAACTATCTTCGCACTCAGATGACCACTCAAATGGAACATCCTTCCGAGTAAGTTGCGTCAATGGTCTAGCTACCTGAGAGAAATTCACGATGAAGCGACGATAATACCCTGCCAGACCTAGAAAACTACGGATCTCAGCCACCGTCGTCGGACGTGACCAATTCAGCACTGCCTCAATCTTGCTAGGATCCACAGAAATTCCTTCCTTGGAAATCACATGACCAAGAAATACTACACGATCAATCCAGAACTCGCACTTACTCAGCTTAGCATACAATTGCTTCTCGCGAAGAATCTGTAACACCATCCTCAAGTGCTGGATATGCTCTTCCACACTGTGAGAATAAATCAAGATATCGTCGATGAAAACCACAACAAACTGATCTAGAAAATCCCGAAAGACTCGATTCATCAGATCCATGAACACTGCTGGCGCATTCGTCAATCCAAATGGCATAACTAGAAACTCGTAATGCCCATATCGAGTACGAAATGCTGTCTTGGAAATATCATCATCTCTAACTCTCATCTGATGATAACCCGATCGCAAGTCAATCTTGGAGTAAACAGAGGTACCCTGAAGCTGATCGAACAAATCATCGATACGAGGTAATGGATACTTGTTTTTGATCGTCACACGATTCAGCTGGCGATAATCAATGCACAATCGCATAGATCCATCTTTCTTCTTGACAAACAAGACTGGAGCTTCCCAGGTGAAACACTCGGGCGAATATAACCTTTATCAAGAAGATCCTGCAATTGCTGCTCTTCGGTGCACTGGAATGCACGGAAACAACTCTCCATGCGCTCTAACCAATCCTCAACATCATCGGGAGTCTCACCGCCGACTAAAGGCTTAGGCCCCATCTGAATGAAACGGTGCAAATCAAAACGCCTAGGACCATCCCGACGATGACGATGTTCACGATGACGCCTACGATCGTCCTGGTCACCCCAACGACCTACACTTCCCTGACTACTCTCATCACCAAAGTGGTCAGCCATCGCTACAAGATAGAATGGGGAAAATGGTAAAATGGTCAACGAAAATCCCAAAACAGAATCTATATCCCAAAATCGTAAGCATGCTCTGATACCATAAATGTAGTGACCCGTTCCAGAATCACCTACTAATCAAGAACTAAGCATGCAATTAACTTAATTAATACTAATCAGAGATAATTGCGGAAAAGGCCAACAAACGATAGTTATACAACCCAATCGAAAATCCAGGACAACTAAACTAAAATGAAATATACGGTACAACCATATCGAATCAAAAAGATACCGAAGAACTAAACCAACCAGCTACTCAACGTCCTCCTCCTCCTCCTCCTGCGCTGTCCAACCTGAGGCCTGCCCCGTGGGAATGGGGTGTCCAAGATAAACAAAACCGAGGACGTGAGCGATAAGAACGCCCAGTACAAAAGCATGAGTATACAAGCCTATATGAAATGCACATGCTATGATATGATACCAGGGTAGTCAAGAAACAGGAGTAACAAAGGATCTCAAAATGCTCAGTCTAGAGGCGCCAAGTGGATAGTGCCGCGCGGTACTCCTCTGGGTCACTGCATCCACTACAAGAACAGACGTGGACCTAAAATGTCCCGGATCACCGAAGCCCTCCGGACCCGTCGGCCACTGTGTACTCTCGGTGTCCATGCGTCCACAAGACAGGGCTGAGCGGCCCCACAAGATATAGCTTATCTCGAAAGAGATACAGCTCAACAGTAAAGGCTATCTCGAAGAAGATACGGCTCAACATGAAATGAAACATGCATCATAAAACGTGACATAATAGCATGCATCATATGACATATATCAATGCACCACATAATCATGCAACACATATAAGAATGTATACTCGACCAGGATATCTCGGATAGTACTTTCGTACCTCAAACCAGCAGATCCTAACAATCAGTCCTAGACTCACGCCTGCGTCCGCAGTCAGCCCACTGGTGCCGCTAGCTCCAAACTAGAGCACAGCTCCGCTACAACACTAGTAGCTCCCCGCTAGTGCCCGAACCTCGGAAAAAGACTAGAAACCTGTCAAAAACGACTGAAATGCTCTGGAACACTCTGAAATGGCGAGTCACAAATGAAGCCTCGCGCCTCTATTTATAGCCAATGTTCGGACGCTCCGATCCACTTCGGAAGCTCCGATCTGGTACACTTCGGACGATCCGAACCCACGACGATCCGAACCCTGCATGTCTTCCACGAGTACAGCCACCTGTCCCGGACGATCCGAGTCTTGCTCGGACGATCCGAACCCTTCCACGTGTCCAGACACCTGGCTCGGACGATCCGAACCCTGATCGGACGATCCGAACCCTTCCACGTGTCCAAAACCCTTCCACGTGTCCAGCCACCTGTCTCGGACGGTCCGAACCCACTTCGGATGATCCGAACCCTCTTCGGACGATCCGAACCTGGTTCGGTCTTTCCGATCCCACCGAAATATAATTAATCCAATAATTAACTCAAATTAGGAATCGGGTTACTACAGAACTCAAGTCTGATAGTACCCAATCAATCATGTTAAACGCCTAGCAGAATCGCTTACATGATTCCCTAGGTATCAAATGATAGTGCCTGCAAGAACCATTCAATTATGGTTAGCGTACAGTACGGTCCCTTCAACTCATATATCCCGGCCGATTCGACAACCATTGGTTTATCGAGAGTTGTCAATGAATCGATACTATGTGTCATGTTGTAGTTGCATCGATGGTGTAATCTATGAAACCCCTTTCATAATTACCACCATACTCGGATAAGAGATTTCATACTACATACACATAGGATATCCATACCCGAAGTTAAGCGGTGAATCCCCGACTACAATGCATCGGCTCCTATATGTTTCGACAAAACACCCAACCTTGCCACTTGATTACCCCTTGAAAGTCGGTAAACAAGTCAAAGTGTAATGCTAGCACATAGAGTCTCAATGTTGTCCCGGGTCATAAGGACTAATGGTGTACAAAACTAGGATGTTTCCACTCGATAATTGAGAACCACTTGGAAAGTCCTTTATGGAGGGTTGTTCAGTGCACTCTACCAGGAGCACCTATCTGTTTAACGACCCAGATTCGACGACGGTCCTCACTGTATCAAGACGAGTTTTTCCAGCGTGCTTATGTCCTCACTCACACGAACCCTGAAAAACTTCCCAGGAGGTCACCCATCCCAAAATTGCCCCAAGTCAAGCACGCCTAACTTTTGAGTTCTTATGTGATGAGCAACCGAAAAGAAAATGCACCTTCGTGATATAAGTAGTACCAATCAAATCTTTTAAGCCCTCTTCAACTGTACAGTCCATTACATTGAACAGTTTCGGAATCCCTCTCATTCCCGTGTGGGTCGGTTCATTCATATTCCCTCCACCTAGAAGCCTGCCAGGAGCCGCTCATTGTCCGTGCAACTGATGGCACCGGCGATCACCCCCCGCCCTCTTCGGCCCCGGGCCTCACATGCCCACCAACTTCCGCTTGGTTCGTCCCCAAACCACACTGTACTAAGAGAGGTCGGGCTTGGCTAGTGTCGGTGAGGAACAAAAGGAAGGTTCATGGCAGCCAGGTGTTGCGTGAGATTGCTGTTGTGTTCAGTAGGTGGCTGCTCGCGTCCTGGGGTTTGGGTCGGTCTGGGCTTGGTCTGGTCATGGTCCAGGGAAGGTTAGGGTCATGGGTGGTCGGTGGTTAAGGGCTGGTAGAGTCCTAGGCGGCTAGGAGTCCCAATGCAACAATGACACTACAAACACACACACGTGCAGAATTTTAGGTCGACTTCCAGGACGTTTCAATCTGCATGCTCGGACATCACAATGTCCCCTACCAATGAAACATGGTACTGACATCGCAGATACTAGTCTCGAACTCGAGCGGCCTATATCCTTCTTAGCGGCGGCTGAATCAACTAGGAACTGTTTAGAATATACAGTATTCTAAATATGAGTTTCATGATACTCATCATATAAGCATCTCATATTATTTCTACTATTTGTATATTCAAGGGCTTTATCTATGCAACTAGCATGGGTATACAGATAAAGATGTGCGAAAATAATAATTTCAAATATTATTAAAATAAATACTATTTATACATAGAGTTTCATTGTGAACAATCGGCCAACACTTGGCTCGACGTGCACCTACTCTAACAATCTCCCACTTGCACTAGAGCCAACTACCCATATGCTTCAAACCCATCGATTCATGATGCTTCTCGAATAATGGTCCAGGTAAAGGCTTAGCTAGTGGATCAGCAACATTATCTGTGGAGCCGACTTTGTCGATCGACACTTCTCCTCTTTCCATAATCTCTCGGAGGATGTGGTACTTTCTCAATACGTGTTTGGATTTCTGATGAGACCTTGGCTCCTTTGCTTGAGCTATAGCTCCCGTGTTGTCACACAACACCGGGACAGGAGCAACTCCATTTGGAATGACGTCCAACTCTTGGACGAAATTCCTTATCCAAACAGCCTCCTTTGATGCATCTGATGCAGCAATGTATTCGGCCTCTGTGCTGAAATCCGTAGTACTGTCTTGCTTGGAACCCTTCCAAGAGACAGCAGCACCATTGAGCATGAATACAAACCCAGAGGTTGACTTCGATTCATCGATATCGCTTTGGAAGCTAGAGTCGGTATAGCCTTCCAATTTCAGTTCTCCACCCCATAGACCAAGAACAACTTATTGGTCCTTCTCAAATACTTCAGGATGTCTTTCACAGCTATCCAGTGTGGAAGACCAGGGTTCGTTTGATATCTACTCACTACACTTAGTGCGAAAGCCACGTTATGACGTGCAGATATCATACCATACATGATGCTGCCAATCGCAGATGCATCAGAATACATGTCATCGCCGCTATCTCTGCATCAGTCTTGGGAGACATAGACTGGATAGGGACACGCCATGACACATTGGTAGCTGTCCTCTCTTTGACTCATCCATTGAGAATGGCATCAATGTATGTGGACTGGGTGAGACCAAGCAATCTTTTCGATCTATCTCTATAGATCTGTATTCCTAATACAAAAGATGCTTCACCCAAGTCCTGCATCAAGAACTTACTCGCTAACCATATTCTAGTTGATTGCAGCATTCCTACATCATTCCCAATGAGTAGAATGTCATCAACATACAACACCAGGAATGACACAGCACTCCCACTGACCTTCTTATACACACAGGGTTCCTCATGATTCTAAGTAAAACCAAACTCTTTGATTGTACTATTGAATCTAAGGTTCCAACTCCTAGATGCCTGCTTTAGACCATAAATAGATCTTTGAAGTTTGCATACCATATGCTCACTTCCGACAGATGTAAACCCTTCAGGTTGAGACATGTAAATCTCTTTCTTAATATCCCCATTAAGAAAGGTTGTCTTGACATCCATCTGTCATACCATATAGACTTGAACATTGCAACTGGTGAAAAGGTTTCCTCAAAATCAACTCCTTGTCTTTGAGTATATCCTTTTGCCACCAATCGCGCCTTGAAGGTCAAAACCTTCCCATCCGCCCCAAGTTTCCTCTTGTAAATCCATTTACACCCTATGGGAACAATTACCTCAGGTGGATACACGAGATTCCACACTTGGTTCGAATGCCTGGAATTCATCTCAGATTCCATTGCTTCAAGCCACTTGGATGAATCAGCATCAGATAACGCTTCCTTGAAGGTCCTTGAATCACATCCATGGTTAGGCTCATTATGGCCCTCTTCAAGAAGCAGAACATACCTCATAGGTGGTCTCGAGACTCTCTCGGATCTTCTAGGAGCTTGTATCTCCTCTCTTGGCTCTTCGGGTGTGGGTTCTATAATTGTGGGTGTCTCTCGAACCTCTTCGAGTTCTATCATCTCGCCTTTTCTATCCAGTAGAAATTCTTTTTCCAAAAAGGTTGCATTCCTAGAAAGAAACACCTTTGTTTCTTGGGGATGATAGAAGTAGTATCCAACCGAATTATTTGGATATCCCACAAAGTAACATAAAATAGATCGACTATCCAATTTATCTCCCACTACCTGCTTCACATGAGCAGGGCACCCTCATACTCTAAGATAAGAATATTTGGGTGGCTTACCCATCCATATCTCATATGGTGTCTTGTCAACTGCCTTTGAATGGACATTGTTCAACAATAGTGCCGCTGTCTCAAGCACATATCCCCAAAAGGATGGCGGCAACTCCGTGAACCCCATCATAGACCGAACCATGTCCATCAAAGTCCGGCTACGACGCTTCGAAACACCATTCAACTGTGGTGTAGCGGGCGGAGTTCATTGCGAGAGAATCCCATTCTCCCTAAGATACTCTTGGAACTTAGCACTCAAGTACTCACCACCTCGATCCGATAGAAGTGTCTTGATGCTTCGTCCCAACTGCTTCTCAACTTCACTTCTGAATTCTTTGAACCTTTCAAAGGCTTCAGACTTGTATTTCATCAAATACACATACCCATACCTCGAAAAGTCATCGGTAAAGGTGATGAAGTAGGCATGTCCATGCTTAGTGGTGATGCTAAGCGGACCACACACATCGGTGTGGATCAAATAAAATAACCCTTTGGCTCGCTCCACATGGCCCTTAAAGGGAATTTTGGTCATCTTTCCTTTTAGACAGGATTCACAAGTCGTGAGAGCATTAATATCAGACATATCAAAGATGCCTACTCCCACTAGATTGTTCATCCTTCTTCGGGAAATATGTCCTAATCGAGCATGCCACAATTGTGCCGATTTTAGAGTATCTTGTTTTCACTTGTTTGTTGTTGTTATAACTTGGCCATTGTTTATTAGAATATCTTTCAATTTTAAGTTATAGAGATCGTTTTCAAGTTCTCCAGTACCAATTAAACATTCATTCTTGTAAATGTTGCAAACACCTTTGCTAAACAAATAAGAATATTCACCTTTATCTAGCGTAGAAATGGAAACAATGTTTTTTTCACCAAATGTGGTACAAACAAAACATCTCTTAAAATCAACTTAAAATCATTGTTCAACACCAATTAAACATCTCCTTTGGCCTTGACAGCAACTCTTGCTCCATTGCCCAACCTCAAGAAGGTCTCACCTTCCCTAGGTCTCCTTCTTCTTCCCATCATCTGTAACTCATTACAGAGATGTGAGTCACAACCGGTATCCAATACCCAAGAAGTAGAGTTAATTGAAATGTTTACTTCAATTTAGAACATTCCGTTTCCAGAACTCTTCTGGGCAAGATATTCCCTGCATTTACGCCTCCAATGTCCAGGCTACTTGCAGTGATGACAAACATCAGTAGTCTTGTCAGCCTTCACTGGTATGGATGCCAAAACGGGACTCGGAGATTGCTTCATCAAGGGCACGTTCTTCTTGAGACGCTGGAAAGAACGCTTCTTTCCCTTCTCAGGTGGACCAGTCTTCATACCAGATGAAGAGCCCACATAAATAACCGACTTCTCATCATTCATAGAAGCCTGCATATAACACTTGGCTTTCAAGTCATGGTCACACCATTCCTTGTAAGTCTGCAATTTCCTCAGGAGTGCAGTCAGTCGAAGCCTCAACAGGGGACGACTTAGTAAGTGCATATGCTATCCTTTCCGAATTCAAGACATTTTTCAGATTTCTTAGCCAATTGAGGTAATTAGGTCCGATTAATATGTGTTTGTTGAGTATTAAAGATAGTGGATTGCGAATCGAAGACATTGTCAAAAGGTATTGAAAAGTAAACAGATACATGTTAATGACTATTTTAAAATATTTAGTAAGATATAAAGTACGGACTTTTACTTTATAAATGTTTACTCCCACTGTTTTGACATCTTTCACTACCCTCTAGTGAAAACGGAAAACCCCTTTCCTCAGTAGGTACGCAAGGTCCAATTAGCGAATCATGATCCCAAATAATATCAGCCAATCACAATTCCTAAAAGGTAGTTTCCAATTGCATCACAATGCAACCCACTGCGTAAACTTTTGTCTCACAATTGATTAGGACCCAATAATGTGACGTCATTCATCTTTACGTGTCAAGCCTTACCCATCGATGTTTAACCTTAATGGACTGTCGCCATGAGTTCCCTCAGTAATATGAGCCGAAATCATGGGAGTTCCACGTAGTTCACATCACCATGTCAATAGATGTCACAGCTTTCCGGCACCCAGGGCCCCCCCAATAATATGAGCCGAGCCCCGGGCACGGGTAGCGTTTATCATGCACCTATTATCGAAGGAAGACATGAAAATTATAAACAAATTTATAATTCCCCTTTTTCGGGCTTGATATTAATTTTGAATCTTATTCAAAATGAGGGTTTTCAATTTTGAAAGGTCTCATCATTAATTTTATTTAAAAGCTCGCCATGTTTGATTGTATGTTTGCCGGATTCATTCAACTTTGTTATTATCATAATAATAACGCACATACTCATAATTTATAACATATCATGCATATATTATAAACAGTAAACAAAACAAGGATGATCAATCGCCCTAATACTAATGGCCCGTGTGAGCTAAACACGGGCCTAGGTCCAATCCTAAGGTAATGCAAGGGATGCAAATGCAACTATTACATTAGCTTCCAATATTTACATGTCTTCGATCTTCATAATCATCATGGCCACCATCTTCCAATCTTGATCATCCACTATACTAATATTTACAATTAAATATCCATGGCAAATAGGGATACATCTCATGGAGTGGGAACGTGCCATAAACAAAGCCCACTTGAAATTTGATAATTATTAAAATCATTCAACACAAAATATCCTAGCATACACCTAGCAAATTGGGCTTGGGCTTTTGATCATCTTTCATGCACAATATCACATATCATACACCATCAATTAATTATCACAATAATTAATTGATCCAATATTATATATCTTGATCCAATCACTAACCGCCACGATTATAAACTAAATTAACAAATTATATAAACACCTTTGTGTACTTTCTAATTAATTTATTATAACCGAATTTCTTTCAAATCACAATTTACTATAAATAATTAAAGTCCAACTTCAATTATTTATTTCATAAGAAAATATTTCCAACTTTTTAAAATTTAAACTTAAGTGCCCAAAAAATTCATTTTTCATCATAAACATTTTGGCCCATTTAAATTCACAAATATGTTAGCCATCTAATGGCCCAACAACATCAAGGCCCATGACACTTTGATAATCCAAAACACTTTTGGAAACCCTAGTCGTCATCACCGTCGCTGGAGCTCCGTCCCCGGATTCCGGCCAACTTAAATTTTTTTTTTATTAAAATCACAGGGCTGTTCGGGCAGCCCCTTGGGCTGCCCTTGCTGCCCGTTTAAATCCGTGCAGCAACTTGCTGCCCGTTTAAATCCGTGCAGCTTCCTGAAATGGCAGCAACTTGCTGCCCAAAACCGTGCCCAAAAATCCTTGCTTTTGTTGCAAAAATTTCATTCTCATGCGGTTCGAAATCGATCTCAATATAATATCATGTATATGCTACAAAAACAAGTACCCTTAGCTCTGATACCACTTGAAAGGATCAATTTTAGGTGCTCAAATGCGTAACGGAAGCAACAAAATGTTTTCAAAGCAAGAAAACCGAAATTTGAAGAGAAATTTTCGCACCTCTCATGTACTAGGATTGTAGCATATACAAAAAGACAACTATGACATTCATAGGGTGTAAAGAAATCATACCTATCAACCTCTTGAGGTTGATGATGGCTCGAACTAAGGTGTAAACACCTTAGCTCTTGTATGGCAAGAACTTCTACAAGATCTCCTCTTTTCCTTCAAAAATTAGGCCCACCACTTGGTTAAAAGATCCACCTTACACTTGCACTAGAAAATGTAGGGCATTTTTCTTTTGAGAAGAGTTTTGTTTTTCAACAACTTGAAGAACAAAATGGAGAGAAAAATGAGGAGAATTTTCCTTGCAATTTTCGCCCAAAGCATGCCAGAATGAAGGGGATGGAGAGTTGTCTTGGTTGTGGGAAAAGTTGTGGCAAAAAATTGCATGCCAAGCCTTGGTTGTTGCAAAAGTTGTCTCCCAACTCTTCACCTCCCATGCATGCATTTTTATTTGATTTTTAAAAATGAAAAATTATGGAATTAATTTTAGTTGAATTTACTCAAGTCTACTAGTTAAATAATTATTCCAATTGGACTCTCCAAGACCCAATGTTATTTAATTAATTCAACATTTGAATTAATTTAATTATTTGGACTCTATTAGGTCAACTAGTGTTTAATTAATTCAACACTTGAATTAATTTAATTAAGTCCATAACAATGTTTATGAAAATCACAATTTTCAAATACATTATTTGTTTGGTCAACTTTTAATTTGGGAACAATTCCACAAATTAAAAGTTACATTTCCCTCATAGAATTCATATTTCTAATTTTCCTTACGCTTATAAACTCATTTATAAGCCGTTCAACACATTGAACTATTTTACTTCTCAACGGGATCTAGATATCTAGTACTTGTGTGGCCCTCAATGGTTCATTGATACAAATAGCCGTGGGTTCACATCTTCATGTGATTCAGACTAAACATGTCCTTATATGAGCATACCCCAATTGCTCCATTCTTACTTATCAACTCCTTGATAACAAGAACGTCAGAACTCAAGTCTGATAGTACCCAACCAATCATGTTAAACGCCTAGCAGAATCGCTTACATGATTCCCTAGGTATCAAATGATAGTCCCTGCAAGAACCATTCAATTATGGTTAGCGTACAGTACGGTCCCTTCAACTCATATATCCCAGCCGATTCGACAACCATTGGTTTATCGAGAGTTGTCAATGAATCGATACTATGTGTCATGTTGTAGTTGCATCGAGGGTGTAATCTATGAAACCCCTTTCATAATTACCACCATACTCGGATCATGGGGCTGCCGAGAGCATAGCGCACCCGCGTTCCCGAGTACACCGCACCCGCGGTCTTGCGTGTCAAGTGAAAAATAAACCACTTGCCCTTTTGCCATGCATATATGATATGTGTCATCTTCCTCTTTTAGTTCAGAACCGGAGAGTCGAGGGAAGGCTTGGAAGAAAGCTTCATGTCCTTTTGATTTTCAACTTGTGCTTTTGAATAATTTTGTGTCCCGATTTTAATTCCGAGGTTAGATTTGTGTTCTTTGCATTGACGGCTACAAAGTGACGTAAGTTTTATACATTTTCAGCATGGTTCGAAACATATGTGTTGGAGAATTTATGATTTTGTTGAAGATATGTGTTCTTGATAGTATGAGCTTGATATATTCACTACCGAATCGAATTATGGATGTCATAGGCTATGGGTTCGATTCTCCAGCATGTATGGATCGAGTATATGCAGATTTCAGAATATATATGGATGTGTTGATGAGATTATGAGTTGATTGTGATTGAGTATGATGTTCTTGAGTTGACCGGTACCGAGAATTACGCTGTTATGCCGTCGATTTGTACCGAGATTTATTATTGATTTGCATATATGTTTCTTTGAGTTAGAGATTGATATGGTGTGTCTACACATTGCCATTTCAGATTTGAAGTGACAGGTTTGACATTTGATTCGAGATCTTGACAGACAGTGCGACAAGAAAGGTATAATTCATGTGGTCTTGGGATTGCACAACTCGATTCAGATTTGATACGAGTTTCCCTAAATCACATACTAGATTGTTATTACATTTCATTATGTAATGCCTTGTTTATTGATTTATATTCGAGTCCTGAGATAGGAGATATTGGCAGACTTGCCAAAACTAGACGTTTCGGTGTATCGACGCATAGGAGCAGATTTGCTATATGTGTAGACCCTCGATACAGAGTTGACCGAAGTCTAGGAATAAGACGTACCGTTGCCCCGAGTGGTTGGGTAGGTGACAGACCGTCTTATTCACACCGGGATCCCTAGATTAGAAATGAGTCGAGTCAAGAGTTAAATGTTGAATACAGATTTGTATTCTTCTACATGTTTAGATTTTATTCATGTTACTTGATATATTCTATGCTTTTGTACATGATTATGACATTGCATGCATCCATGTTTTATACTGGGATATGTTTCTCACCGGAGTTATCCGGCTGTTGTCGTGTCTGTATGTGTGCATGGCAACAGGTGGGGCAGGATCTGGGTCTCGAGCTAGATGAGAGATGGATGATAGCGTGGAGATCTCGGGCATTGCAGATTACTAGTGTTTTATTAAGAAACTTGTACTACTCATGGTTGTAGTTGATATTTAAACACTAGTGTATGGTTGTTTTAAACAGACTGGTATGTATCTTATGTCGTTTAGTTCATATATAGACTTGTGATGCTTTAATTATACATTTGAAATAATGTTAAAAGCAAATTTTTGACCCACATTTTCGAACAAAGATCCAATTAAATTCCAAAAGAATTGAGTTAGAGCCCGGGTCCCCACAACAAGTGGTATCAGAGCTGTAGGTTCTGTAGACTGAGATAGAATAGAATGAGCGGGGTAGATCGAGTCATCTTCCTTGCTTTTGAGATGCTAGCATGGTTTACTGCTTTCCCTATTATATGTTGTTGTATTATCTGAATTGATTTACAGCATTTCAAGCCTGAATCAGAACCGATTCTCGATCAGAGTCTATGATCAGAGGAGGGCTGAGACAGATGATATTAATTGTGTACTAATCAGTGTGATAATCAGATTTATGCCGCCTAGACGTATACCACAGCCAGAGCAGGGTAGCACATCAGGAGCACAGATGGATGTCACCGCTACGCCGATGGAGACCTTATTGAAGAGATTTCAGTCCTTCCATCCGCCTACCCTGAAGGGCACAGAGAGTGCAGTAGAGTGCGAGAGCTGGCTTGATGATATCGAGATGTTATTTGAGTCTTTGGCATATACTGATGAGCGACGTGTGAAACTGATAGGGCATCATATGCAAGAGGTTGCCAAGAGCTGGTGGTTGACTACGAAGAGAGCCTTGGAGCACCGAGGCATTGACATCACGTGGAAAGTCTTCAAAGATGAGTTCTATCAGCGCTTCTTCCCTGTTTCCTACCGGAAAGATAAAGGAGCTGAATTTGCGAATTTGAAGCAGGGACAGTGGAATATCGAGGAGTATGTTGCTAAATTCTCTGCATTGCTACGATTTGCACCGCATGTGGCCGGGAACGACGAGGCAGTGGCCGATCAGTTCATCAACGGGCTGAACCCCGATGTCTTTACCTTGGTGAACACGGTCCGGCCTAGTACTTTTTCAGAGGCATTGAACCGAGCGAAGGGAGCAGAGGCTGGCTTGATCAGGCAGCGAGGGGCTTCCTACGGTGTTCAGGGGCAGAGACCGCCACAGCCTACTACCGTACAGTTTCCACCACCTCCTCCTCGTTTTGATAGTGGATCTAGTAGTAGTGGCAAGAAGGAATTTCTGAAGGCTAAGGGCAGACAGTTTAAGAAATCCGGAAGCAGTTCATCGAGTTCGAGTGGATCTCGACAGAGAGGTCAGGGTTCAGATTACAGTGGCGTGTATTGTAGCTCATGTGGAGGACGACATGCCACGGAGCAGTGTCAAGGAGTTCTGGGACGCTGCAACATCTGTAGGCAACAGGGACACTTCGCTAGAGTTTGTCCCCAGAGAGGTGCACAACGATTCCAGAGCACCGGATCATCAGCACCAGCGCCACAGATGGAGAGACAGGCATCTTCTGTACACTCCTTTCAGCCACCCTCTACACAGACCCAGCAGAGACCAGGAGGTAGTCAGACGGTGAGTCAGCCTCCCCGACAGCAGGCACGTGTTTTTGCCCTGACAGAGGAGCAGGCGCAGGAGGCGCCAGATGACGTCATTGCAGGTAACTGTTTTCTTTGCGGTTATCCTGCATATGTGTTGATAGACACAGGGGCATCTCATACATTCATATCTGAACATTTTGCATTAAGACATTCATTGCCTGTTGAGTCGATGTCTACGGTAGTGTCTATAGCTTCTCCGTTGGGGAGTGGGCTGATATCTGTGACTACTGTTAGACACTGTATGCTTCAGTTTGAGGGGCATGAGATTGATCTTGATTGTGTAGTACTTGGTTTAGCTGATTTTGACTGTATAGTTGGTATAGATATGTTGACCAAGTACAAGGCCACTGTAGATTGTTTCCACAAGATTGTCAGATTCAGACCCGAGATGACAGATGAGTGGAAATTCTACGGCAATGGTTCCAGATCTCCGATTCCCTTAGTATCTGCTCTGACTATGAGTAGATTGCTTCAGAGAGGAGCAGAGGGTTTTCTCGTATATTCAGTAGATTTACTGAAGTCGAGCCCAGCATTGGCAGATTTGCCAGTGGTTTGCGAGTTTGCAGATGTTTTTCCTGATGAGATTCCAGGGTTGCCTCCAGTTCGAGAGGTTGATTTCAGCATTGATCTTGTGCCAGGCAGTGTTCCTATTTCGAGAGCTCCGTATAGGATGGCACCGATAGAGCTGAAAGAGTTGAAAGCACAGTTGGAGGATCTTCTGTCCAAGGGATATATCAAACCCAGTGTATCTCCTTGGGGTGCTCCGGTGCTTTTCGTTAGAAAGAAAGATGGTTCGATGCGACTGTGTATTGATTATAGGCAGCTGAATAAGGCAACAATGAAGAACAAGTATCCTTTGCCTCGCATCGACGACTTGTTTGATCAGTTACAGGGATCTTCTGTATACTCGAAGATTGATTTGAGATTAGGGTATCATCAGCTCCGAGTTAGAGATGTTGATATACCGAAGACTGCATTCCGAACCTGGTATGGACATTACGAGTTTTTGGTTATGCCTTTCGGTTTGACGAATGCACCTGCGGTGTTTATGAGTTTGATGAACCGCATTTTTCAGAGATATTTAGATGATTTTGTGATTGTGTTCATTCATGATATTTTGGTATATTCAAAGAGTTTGACTGAGCATGCAGATCATCTGAGAATTGTATTGAAGACTTTGAGAAAAGAGCAGTTGTATGCTAAACTGTCCAAGTGCGAATTTTGGCTGCGACAGGTTGTCTTCTTGGGGCATATTATATCTGGAGATGGTATTGCGGTTGATCCGAGTAAAGTTGAAGCTGCGATCAGTTGGTCGAGACCGACTTCTGTGCCAGAGATACGCAGTTTCATGGGTCTAGCCGGGTATTATCGACGTTTTATTCGAGATTTCTCCAGTATAGCGAAGCCTATCACCCAGTTGACAGAGAAGAATATGCCATTTGTGTGGTCCGAAGATTGTGAAGCCAGTTTTGTAGAGCTGAAGAAGAGGCTGACTAGTGCGCCTGTCTTGACGATTCCTGCAGGTACAGGTGAGTTCGTTGTATACTGTGACGCATCTCACAGAGGGTTAGGATGTGTTCTTATGCAGCGAGGGCACGTGATAGCGTACGCCTCTAGACAGCTGAAGCCGCACGAGACTCGTTACCCGATTCATGATCTTGAATTGGCGGCGATTGTTTTTGCACTCAAGATCTGGCGTCATTATCTGTATGGCGAGAAATTTGAGATCTATTCCGATCATAAGAGCTTGAAGTATCTATTTTCTTAGTCAAAATTGAATATGAGGCAGCGACGATGGCTTGATCTGCTGAAAGATTTTGATTGCGAGATCAAGTACTATCCAGGGAAGTCGAATGCAGCGGCAGACGCCTTGAGTCGAAAGGTATGTGCTCTTTCCTTGTCGACTGTAGGTGTATCGAATTTAGTAGAAGATTGTTGCTTGTCTGGATTGACATTTGATACAGAGAGTAGACCGTTGCGACTTGCTGCGATTCAGATTGAGCCAGATCTGATTTTGAGGATCAAAGAGGCGCAGAAAACTGATCCGAGCCTTCAGAGATCGATTGATATGGTCAGAGCTGGTCATAAATCAGAGTATCAGGTCAGAGATTCTGTTCTGTATGTGAATAACCGTCTAGTGGTGCCAGATGTTTCAGATTTGAGACGACAGATCCTATCAGAAGCACAATGTAGCCGGTTTAGCATTCATCCTGGTGGCAGGAAGATGTACAATGACTTGAAGACACAATTCTGGTGGAAACAAATGAAGACAGACATTGCAGAATTTGTGTCTAAATGCCTAAATTGCCAACAGGTGAAGGCAGAAAGAAAGAAGCCCGGAGGTTTACTTCAGAATTTGTCTGTTCCTGAATGGAAATGGGACCACATTTCCATGGATTTCGTGACGAAGTTACCTCGATCTTCCCGGGGCTATGATTCGATTTGGGTCATTATTGACAGATTGACCAAATCTGCCTGTTTCATTCCGTACAGGATGACCTATCGACACGATCAGATGGCAGAGTTACATGTCAGAGAGGTCGTCAGATTGCACGGTGTGCCGAAGTCGATCGTATCAGATCGTGATCCACGATTCACTTCTCACTTTTGGCACAGCTTGCAGCAGGCTTTGGGTACGACTTTACACCTGAGCACTGCTTATCATCCTCAGACAGACGGACAGTCAGAGCGGACTATCCAGACTTTAGAGGACATGCTGAGAGCTGTAGTACTAGACTTTGGTACTAGTTGGCAAGATTCATTGCCGTTGTGTGAGTTTTCATACAACAACAGCTATCAGACTAGCATAGAGATGGCACCGTTCGAAGGTTTATACGGAAAGAAGTGCAGATCTCCGTTGTACTGGGATGATATCTCTGAGGTACCAGAGTTAGGGCCTGATATGATTCGTGAGATGACCGAAAAAGTGAAGATCATTCAGAAACGAATGAAGACAGCACAAGATAGGCAAGCGAAATACGCCAATATCAGACGCAGACCGTTAGCATTCGAACAGGGAGACAGAGTATTTCTGAAGATTTCACCTTTCAGAGGCGTTGTCAGATTTGGCAAGCGTGGGAAGTTGTCTCCTAGATACGTCGGTCCGTATGAGATTCTTGAGAAGATTGGCGATCGAGCTTACAGACTTGCTCTTCCTCCTTCATTGTCTGGAATACATGACGTATTTCATGTATCGATGCTGCATAGATATATGCCAGACAGTTCTCATGTCATTCAGCCTGACGAAGCCGAGTTAGATCATACTCTGAGCTATATTGAAAGACTGATACAGATTCTTGATCGGAAAGAGAAACAACTTAGAACCAAGACTATTCCGCTTGTGAAGGTTCAGTGGAGTCGTCATGGCATCGAGGAAGCAACTTGGGAGACAGAGTCTGAGATGAGACAGAGGCATCCCGAACTATTCAGTTGATGTAAGTATTCTGTTAGTTGATTTTACTGCTTTTGTATACACTTTTATAATTCATTGCTTGCGAGTTCGAGGACGAACTCCTGTCTAAGAGGGGGAGAAATGTAAGGCTCGAGAATTATCGGTATTATTGATGTGGGAATTGTAGAGATAAGAATGCATGAATTATGAAATTTTGAGCAGCAGGGCCGAAGCCCCACCGCACCAGCGGTACAAGAAGGACCGCACCCGCGGTGCCTTGATAGAGAATTGGTGAAATTGTGCGAACAGTCACCGCACCCGCGGTAATAACATGACCGCACCCGCGGTCATCGAATTTTTGAAAAAACATGGGGCTGCCGAGAGCATAGCGCACCCGCGCTCCCGAGTACACCGCACCCGCGGTCTTGCGTGTCAAGTGAAAAATAAACCACTTGCCCTTTTGCCATGCATATATGATATGTGTCATCTTCCTCTTTTAGTTCAGAACCGGAGAGTCGAGGGAAGGCTTGGAAGAAAGCTTCATGTCCTTTTGATTTTCAACTTGTGCTTTTGAATAATTTTGTGTCCCGATTTTAATTCCGAGGTTAGATTTGTGTTCCTTGCATTGACGGCTACAAAGTGACGTAAGTTTTATACATTTTCAGCATGGTTCGAAACATATGTGTTGGAGAATTTATGATTTTGTTGAAGATATGTGTTCTTGATAGTATGAGCTTGATATATTCACTACCGAATCGAATTATGGATGTCATATGCTATGGGTTCGATTCTCCAGCATGTATGGATCGAGTATATGCAGATTTCAGAATATATATGGATGTGTTGATGAGATTATGAGTTGATTGTGATTGAGTATGATGTTCTTGAGTTGACCGGTACCGAGAATTACGCTGTTATGCCGTCGATTTGTACCGAGATTTATTATTGATTTGCATATATGTTTCTTTGAGTTCGAGATTGATATGGTGTGTCTACACATTGCCATTTCAGATTTGAAGTGACAGGTTTGACATTTGATTCGAGATCTTGACAGACAGTGCGACAAGAAAGGTATAATTCATGTGGTCTTGGGATTGCACAACTCGATTCAGATTTGATACGAGTTTCCCTAAATCACATACTAGATTGTTATTACATTTCATTATGTAATGCCTTGTTTATTGATTTATATTCGAGTCCTGAGATAGGAGATATTGGCAGACTTGCCAAAACTAGACGTTTCGGTGTATCGACGCATAGGAGCAGATTTGCTATATGTGTAGACCCTCGATACAGAGTTGACCGAAGTCTAGGAATAAGACGTACCGTTGCCCCGAGTGGTTGGGTAGGTGACAGACCGTCTTATTCACACCGGGATCCCTAGATTAGAAATGAGTCGAGTCAAGAGTTAAATGTTGAATACAGATTTGTATTCTTCTACATGTTTAGATTTTATTCATGTTACTTGATATATTCTATGCTTTTGTACATGATTATGACATTGCATGCATCCATGTTTTATACTGGGATATGTTTCTCACCGGAGTTATCCGGCTGTTGTCGTGTCTGTATGTGTGCATGGCAACAGGTGGGGCAGGATCTGGGTCTCGAGCTAGATGAGAGATGGATGATAGCGTGGAGATCTCGGGCATTGCAGATTACTAGTTTTTTATTATGAAACTTGTACTACTCATGGTTGTAGTTGATATTTAAACACTAGTGTATGGTTGTATTAAACAGACTGGTATGTTTCTTATGTCGTTTAGTTCATATATAGACTTGTGATGCTTTAATTATACATTTGAAATAATGTTAAAAGCAAATTTTTGACCCACATTTTCGAACAAAGATCCAATTAAATCCCAAAAGAATTGAGTTAGAGCCCGGGTCCCCACATACAGTATTCCAAATATGAGTTTCATGATACTCATCATATGAGCATCTCATATTCTTTCTACTATTTGTATATTCAAGGGCTTTATCTATGCAACTAGCATGGGTATACAGATAAAGATGTGCCAAAATATTAATTTCAAATATTATTAAAATAAAGACTGTTTATACATTGAGTTTCATTGTGAACAATCGGACAACACTTGGCTCGACGTTCACCTACTCTAACAACTACCGAGATCCTCCCAAGGTTGCGATGCGATTTGGGTCGTGATTGATAGATTGACCAAATCATCATGTTTTATTCCATACAAGATGACGTACAGACATGCCCAGATGGCAGAGATTTATGTCAGAGAAGTGATCAGATTGCACGGAGTGCCAAAGTCGGTCGTATCAGATCGTGATCCTCGGTTTACTTCGCACTTTTGGCAGAGTTTGCAGCAGGCTCTAGGTACGAAGTTACATCTGAGTAGCGCATATCATCCACAGACCGACGGAAAGTCAGAACGGACTATCCAGACACTGGAGGATATGCTTAGAGCTGTAGTGCTTGATTTTTGCACTAGTTGGCAAGAATAGTTGCCACTTTGTGAGTTTCCGTACAACAACAGCTATCAGACGAGTATTGAGATGGCACCGTTTGAAGCGTTGTACGATAAGAAGTGCATATCCCCTCTGTATTGGGATGATATCTCTAAGGTACCTGAGATTGGACCTGATATGATCAGAAATATGACTGAAAAAGTGAAGCTGATTCAGAAGAGAATGAAGGCAGCTCAAGATAGACAGGCCAAATATGCCAATGTTCGACGAAGACCATTAGTATTTGAGGCAGAAGACAGAGTATTCTTGAAGATTTCACCTTTCAGAGGCGTTGTCAGATTTGGCAAGAAAGGGATGTTGTCTCCACGTTATATTGGGCCGTATGAGATTCTCGAGAAGATAGGAGATCGTGTCTATCGACTCGCCTTACCGCCTTCTCTATCTGGAATACAAGATGTTTTTCATATATCATTATTGCGAAAATATCTTCCTGATTCTTCTCATATTATTCAGCTAGACGAGGCCGAACTTGACGAGACACTGAGTTACTTCGAGAAACCGATCTAGATTCTCGATCGTAAGGAAAAGCAGCTCAGAAAGAAGACTATTTCCCTTGTGAAAGTTCAGTGGAGTCGTCATGGCATCGAAAAAGCTACCTGGGAGATTAAATCAGATATAAGACATAGATTCCCATAGTTATTTCAATGATGTGAGTTTTCTGTTTAGCTTATGTTATACCTTCTTATTGATATGATTTGATTACATGTGATTTCGAGGATGAAATCGTATTTTATGGGGGAGAAATGTAATGCCCGAGATTTTTTATTATGTTAATATGTGATTATTGATTTATGAATTGATATGATTATGAAAGATCGCTCTGAGACTTGATTTGAGTTGCTTGTGAGATTTGATGTGCGAGGACAGTACCCCTCGCGCATGTGCATGACATGATGCGCGCATATGCGCGGGGTAGGCAGAGGACGTCGCGCATATGCGCGAGACAGGGCGCGCATATGTGCGAGGAGGTGTACTGGTATTGCGGAGTCCAGAGAAGTTGGCGCATGTGTGCCGAGTGAAGGCGCCCATATGCGCGAGGTGTCCAGTAGCCAAGATGTCGATTCCAGAGACTGTCGCACACATGCGCAGATGAAGTGCGCGCATATGCGCGAGCTGCCGAGGAGATCATCACCGAGACCAGTAGGTCTCGCGCAAATGCGCCGGTTGAGGTCGCACATATGCGCGAGACGTGCTGAACATAGAAAGAGCCACCTAGGCTTCACATGCAAGATATATATATACATACATATATATATATATATATATATATATATATATATATATTTATTCCTAAGAATTGAGAAAGAAACGAGGAAAGTTTCAGGAGAAAGTTTCATTTTCCTTTGAAGACTATTATTGTGATTTGGTATGATCCACCCGTTAGAATTTCAATCCGACTTTAGTACTATATTTCTATCGACAAGGACTTCAACTTGACATAAGTTTTACTACGTTTTGATATGATTTGAAATTATGATATTGAAGGAATCAGATATGATTCATATATGGTGTTCTTGACATATTAGACATCGTACAATTGAAACCGGATTGAAGAACATATATCGTATGAAATTGTTAAGATTTTCAGAATGGATTTGATTGAGATTTTATATCAGATTTGTATTGTTATTGATTATGATTTATCAAAAGTGAATCGCATTTCGATCTATGAAATCCCCTAGTTTTCGACCCTTAGGACTATGACTATCGGGGTGTATCCACTTTCATATATCTATGCAAATTGTAGATCCACGGATTATACTACTCGTTCCTATCACAAGATATTCTCTCGAACTCACTCTGTAAGGCTTGAGATTTATTAGTCTTCATTGATGTGAAATTCGAAGATATGAGTATGCATGACATGTAATGAGAGGTATTAAGTGAGATGGGTGTAGGAAAGACATGGAAAAGGCATGAAAAATTAGAGTTTTGAATGTAAGGAAGACCGCACCCGCGCTTAGGAAGGACTGCACCCGCGGTCATTAACTCTGAATTTTTGAATAGGAAGCCGAAGCAACACCACACCCACGGTCTAAGAAGAAACGCACCCGCGGTTGATGACCAGTAGGTTAGGGAATTTGGTACGAACCAAGACCGCACCCGCGGTCGTCGAATTTTCGAAAATGAAAAGTGGTGTCGTGAGCAGACCGCACCCGCGGTCATGAAGAAGCGCACCCGCGGTACTCTGTGTGAGAGATCCAACTTTGCTTATTAAGTTGACACATGGCATGGTATATATATACTTCGAGCATGAGTCACTTCCTAGATTGTTGTTTATGTTTGATTTCGATTATGCCTTGTTTATAGATTTATATTCAAGTATTGAGATAGGAGTCATTGGCAGACTTGCCAAACTAGACGTTCGGTGGCATCGGTGCATAGGAGAAGATCGACTCCGATTGTAGATATCTGATACAGACAGGGCCGAAATCTAGGAATAAGACGTACCGTTACCACGATTGGGAGGGTAGGTGACAGACAGTGACGTCTTATTCACATCGGGATGCCTAGAGTTAGAGTTGAGTCGAGTCAAGATATGACTTGATTGAGTTGCATGCTTATATCGACTTGGTTTACTAGATTATGGAACCTTTTGCTATTACTTTGCTTCATGATAATAGCATGTGTAATGCCCGAGAAATTATCCGGTTAATTTGAAAAGATTTGGGCGATGATTATTATAATCTATGGTTGATAATTAAGATGATTATAGACGGAACAGATCAGACCGGGAAAGCCGAAAGAAGAAATCTCATTAAGTGGGAAGATTATGCTTGGCGCATATGCACGAAGAAAATGGCGCATATGCGCGGATGGTATTGTCAGAATCTGATATGATTCATATATGATGTTCTTGGCATGTTAGACATTGTATAATCGAAACCGGACTGAGGAACAGATACCATATGAAATTGTTATGATTTTTAGAGTTGAGTTGGTTGAGAATTGATATCAGAATTGAGTTGTTATCGAGTATGAGATATTAGAATTAATATCTGATTGATATGGTATTGTTGGGTATATTGATATTATACCGGTATGCCATCGATATTGAATTAGGTTAAGTATTGAGCAGAACAGATTTGATTCGAGTGTATTGATATTGTACCCTCGATATCGTTATTATCAGACTGAGTATCGACAAGCTTGGGATTCGAGACTGCAACCGAGTCAGAGTATCGGAAAGAAAGGTATAAATTAATGTTGTGTTGGGATTGCACAACTCGAGGAAGGTTTGACTCGAGTTTCCCTAAATCACATACTTAGTTTATTACATTGATTCTTGTAATTGATGAGATTGATGTTTGTTGTCTATTGATTTATAGCCACTGCATGTAATGACTGCTGATTCGCTAGTCATTGATTGATCTGCTTAGATACTGACTATATGTATTGATTACTGAGTCGTTGAGTCATAGGCTGATTCGCCTAGTCACCGGCTGATTCGTCGGGTTATTGACTGATTCGTCCATTATAGGCTGATTCGCCTAGTCACCGGCTGATTCGTCTGGTGATTGACTGATTCGTCTAAACTTAAGCTGATTCGCTTAATTACAGGCTGAGTTGTCTGATTATTGGCTGATTCGCCTAATTACTGGCTGATTCGTCAGGTTATTGACTGAGTCGTCAATTATGCGGCTGATTCGCCCAGACACTGATATATGAATTATAACGATGCCGTTTAGGGATTGATTCATTCCTATCGACTGACATTCGATATAATTACCTATATTCAGACATCGGGATCCCTAGGATAGAATTGAGTCGAGTCTGAGACGACGTGTCAGTGGAGTCGAATCTGAGACGACGCGTCGGTTAAGTTGAGTCTGATATGACATGTTGATTTACCTTGTTTATGCCATTCATGATTATTGAATGTTTGATATGAATTTATGTTTCTGATTTGAGACATGTTATTTATACTTCTTATATGCTTTTGTATATGCTTTTATATGACTGCATGTTTACATTGTTTATACTGGGATATTTATATCTCACCGGAGTTATCCGGCTGTTGTCTTGTTTTGTATGTGTGCATGACAACAGGTGGGGCTGGATCAGGGTCAAGAAGAGGATGAGAGAAGATTAGATAGCATGGAGATCCGGGCTTCGATGCAGCATAGGATTCAGCACTGATATGTAGTTGAACCTAGTTGAATTCTTGTAGATAACACAAGATTTGTATGTTCATGTTTAATATGTAATTTGAGTAAATTACATTACGTTTCCGCTTTGTATTTTTAAAAAAAAATTAGACCCTGTTTTACAATTGATTATTTAGTCCCAATGATGATTAAGAACTTGATTAGCGTCCGGGTCCTCACAACAGGTGGTATCAGAGCTGTAGGTACCAGAACTGTAGATTCTTGAGATTGAGATAGAAGCTAGTGAGCGGGGTAGAATGTGTTTCTTTCCTTGCTTATGATTGCTAGCATTCTTTACTGCTTTATATAATACATGTTACTTGATTTATCTGATTTGATTTTGTAATATGTATTATTGGGAACGAATCTGAACTGATTCTCGATCAGCAGTAAGATGATCGGAGGAGAGACTGAATTGAAACAGATGTGTTGGATTGGATTACTAATCTTTTTGAGTTTCAGATATGCCTCCTAGACGAATTCCAGAACAGGGTAGTATATCGAATCCTCCAATGGATGTAACACCGACTCCAATGGAAACCTTGCTGAAGAGGTTTCAGTCATTCAAACCACCGACTCTGACGGGTACTGAGACATCAGTCGAGTGTGAGAGTTGGTTAGGTAGCATTGAGTTGCTGTTTGATTCACTGGAGTACAGTGATGAGCGCCGGATTAAATTGATTGGGCACCAGTTGCTTGATGTTGCACAAAGCTGGTGGGTTACAATGAAGAGGGCCTTGGAGCAGCGAGGTACGATTATTACTGGGGATGTATTTAAAACTGAGTTTTATCAGAGATTTTTCCCAATATCGTACAGAAAAGACAAGGGGGCGGAGTTTGCCAATTTGAGACAGGGTCAGCTGAACATTGAAGAATATGTGACTAAGTTCTCTACCTTGTTGAAGTTTGCTCCACATGTGTCTGAAAATGACGAAGCCGTTGCCGATCAGTTCCTCAATGGCTTGAATCCCGATATATTTACCTTGGTGAACACAGGACGACCGAATAACTTTGCTGATGCCATGAATAGAGCAAAAGGCGCTGAGGCGGGCCTGATAAGGCAGAGAGGAGCTGAATTTGTTCCTCCAGTGTCGAGACCACCGCAACCACCTCCCCGATTCGAGAGTGGCAGTAGCAGTGGTGGAAGGAAAGATTTTCTGAAGGCTAGAGGAAAGCAGTTTAAGAAGTCTGGCGGCATTTCTTCCAGCTCTAGTGGTTTTCAGCAGAGTTATACTGGAGTGTACTGCGGAAATTGTGGAGGGAGACATTCCACTGAGCAATGCCAAGGAGTACTTGGTAGCTGCCACTTCTGCAAGCAACAGGGACATTTTGCCAGAGTATGTCCACAGAGGGGTTCCCAAAGATCCCAGGGAGCTGAACCATCTGGATCAGCGGCACAGTGGGCTAGACGATCAGCTGCCGTTCCTTCATTTCAGCCAGCACCATCTCAGTCACAGCAGAGGCCAAGAGGAAGCCAGACAGTTGGCCAGCCTCCTAGACAGCAGGCCAGAGTATTTGCTTTGACCGAGGAGCAGGCTCAGGAAGCACCAGATGATGATGTTGCAGGTAACTGATTGTTTGATTATCCTGCATATGTATTGAGGGATACCAGTGCTTCACGTATTTTTATTTTTGAAAGAATTGCATTGATGCATGCATCATCTATTGAGTCCATATTTACTATAGTATTTGTTTCTTTTCCTTTAGGAAAAGATCTTGTATCAGTGATTTCTGTTAGATCTTGTATACTATAGTAGGATAAGAATGAGATCGAGTTAGATCGTATGGTAGATGGTATTGTACTAATGTTTCTGATTTTGGGACTGCATTACTGGTAATTGATATGCTGATCAAGTACAGAGCTACCATAGATTAATTCCAGAAGATGGTAAGAATCAGATCTGAGATGACCAAGAGATAAATATTGTACGATAAGAATTCTAGACCGAGAATTCCTTTGATATTCGTACTAGTTATGACTCGATTATTACAGAAAGGAGCAGAGTGACTCCTTATTTATTCAGTTGATTTACTGAAGTTGAGTCTATCATTGGCTGATTTACCAATGATAAGGAAGTTATTAATGTTTTCCCCAGATAAGATTTCAGATCTAATTTCAGTCAGAAAGATTGATTTTAGCCTTGAACTGATAATAGAAATTGTTGAAATTTTGAATCCTAATTAAGACAGATTGTGTTCAGGATTTTTATGTCTGAAAATGATATATTTATGAATTTAGTATGTTTTGAATCTGATTGACTATTGATGATATTCGGAATAAGTGGTTGAGACAGATAGTAGACAATAAAGATTATGTTGTATCGTCCGAATCAGAGCTGATTTTGAAACGATAGCAGTTCAAAAAGCTGATTAGAATGTTTAGAACTCAATATCGATAATCAGAACAGAGTGTCGATCAGAGTAACAGATATATGATTGTGTATGTTGTATGAGATTGATTATTCTGTGATGTCAGATGTGTCAGAATTGTACAATAAAGCTTGATATTGATAGTCAGAGCTGAATACCAGGTAGGTATTTCCTCTTTAATTTATGTTATTAACTGATTTGTGTATATCAAATAGTTCGAATCAGAAAGAACAGATATTGTCAGAAGCTTACAGTCATGGATTCATTGTTCAGTATGATGATTGAGACTGTATTATATTCGAAAAGATAGTTGTGATATAGACAGATGAGATCAATTATAACAGAATTGTACTGAAATGTTGGCAGAAATTATACGGATATGTCTGAATTGCTAACAGAAAAGACAGAAAGATAGAAATCAGAAGATTTATTACAGAATTGTATAGTTCTGAATAGAAATGGGAATACATTTCTATGGCTTTCGTAATGAAATTACTGCCATTTTCCTACAGATTATGATATGATATGATTATGATTGATAGATTGTTCAATCTATAATCTATTAGTTTGTACAAGATAACGTACAAACATGACCAGATGACACAGATCGATGTCAGAGAAGGGGTCAGAAAGATCAGAATGCCATAGTAGACTATGTCAGATTGTGATTTTGCTTGAGATTGTATTCGTGACAGAATGTATCACGAGCTTTCTTTTAGATTGTTTTACAGATTGGCAGACTGTCAGAATGTATTAGCCAGATATTGGAAGATTTTTGTACAGCTTTAGTGCTGGATGTTAGCACTAATTGA
The DNA here is from genome assembly GCF_022965805.1 of Primulina eburnea. Classification (NCBI taxonomy): domain Eukaryota; kingdom Viridiplantae; phylum Streptophyta; class Magnoliopsida; order Lamiales; family Gesneriaceae; genus Primulina; species Primulina eburnea. The sequence continues at coordinate 18,174,988 of NC_133116.1, forward strand.
TATGACTTATTATCACTGTGTGACAATAGCTATCAGCTTATCAAATGGGTAATAAGATAGTTATAGATGAGACGGTATACAGTGAATACTGTAGATTTCTTTTGAAGAAAATTCGAAGGAAGATGAAGATAGTTCAGAAAGAACAGATGCCATAAACCAACATCGGATGATGATGATTGGTATTTGAGGTCGAGGATTGAATATGTCCTAGATCGAGAGCAACAGATTTAATGATGGTTGGCTGTATTGAATAATTATAGACTATGGAGTGGTTTATACGGATGTTGTATAACCAACATGACAAGATTGATTCCGTCAGAAGGATTGGAGAAGTATTATGACATTATACTTAGTGAATTCTTAATCCAGACCGGAATCAGATATTTGAGTTTTGGTTTAAACTCTATATATACATTTCTTCTGAATTGATTACTTACGAGTTCGAGGACGAACTCAGATCTAAGAGGGGGAGAAATGTAATGCCCGAGAAATTATCCGGTTAATTTGAAAAGATTTGGGCGATGATTATTATAATCTATGGTTGATAATTAAGATGATTATAGACGGAACGGATCAGACCGGGAAAGCCGAAAGAAGAAATCTCATTAAGTGGGAAGATTATGCTTGGCGCATATGCACGAAGAAAATGGCGCATATGCGCGGAAGGTCCAGAAGGATTGGCGCATATGCGCGACTTAAATGGCGCATATGCGCGGGTTAGGCAGAATGATTGGCGCATATGCGCGACATAAATGGCGCATATGCGCGAGTTGGCAAAATGCTGGTGTGAGCTACCGGCGCATATGCGCGACATTGTTGGCGCATATGCGCGAAACGTGCTGAACATGCACGATGCCACTTGCTCTCTTGCATGTCATGGGTGTATATATATATATATACACAAGCGAAATCCTTCAAAATTCAGAAAGGAAATCGAGAGTTTGAGGGAAAAGTTTCGTTCTTAATTTTGGAAATTGATTTCCGAGCGAACCGTTTATCCAAATTAAAATCTGATTGCGGTACCGTGTTCCTATCAACGTAGGCTACAACTGAACGTAAGTTTTGCTACGTTTTGATATGATTTGAAATTATGGTATTGTCAGAATCTGATATGATTCATATATGATGTTCTTGGCATGTTAGACATCGTATAATCGAAACCGGACTGAGGAACAGATACCATATGAAATTGTTTTGATTTTTAGAGTTGAGTTGATTGAGAATTGATATCAGAATTGAGTTGTTATCGAGTATGAGATATTAGAATTAATATCTGATTGATATGGTATTGTTGGGTATATTGATATTATACCGGTATGCCATCGATATTGAATTAGGTTAAGTATTGAGCAGAACAGATTTGATTCGAGTGTTGTATTGATATTGTACCCTCGATATCGTTATTATCAGACTGAGTATCGACAAGCTTGGGATTCGAGACTGCGACCGAGTCAGAGTATCAGAAAGAAAGGTATAAATTAATGTTGTGTTGGGATTACACAACTCGAGGAAGGTTTGACTCGAGTTTCCCTAAATCACATACTTAGTTTATTACATTGATTCTTGTAATTGATGAGATTGATGTTTGTTGTCTATTGATTTATAGCCACTGCATGTAATGACTGCTGATTCGCTAGTCATTGATTGATCTGCTTAGATACTGACTGTATGTATTGATTACTGAGTCGTTGAGTCATAGGCTGATTCGCCTAGTCACCGGCTGATTCGTCGGGTTATTGACTGATTCGTCCATTATAGGCTGATTCGCCTAGTCACCGGCTGATTCGTCTGGTGATTGACTGATTCGTCTAAACTTAAGCTGATTCGCTTAATTACAGGCTGAGTTGTCTGATTATTGGCTGATTCGCCTAATTACTGGCTGATTCGTCAGGTTATTGACTGAGTCGTCAATTCTGCAGCTGATTCGCCCAGACACTGATATATGAATTATACCGATGCCGTTTAGGGATTGATTCATTCCTATCGACTGAGATTCGATATAATTACCTATATTCAGACATCGGGATCCCTAGGATAGAATTGAGTCGAGTCTGAGACGACGTGTCAGTGGAGTCGAGTCTGAGACGACGCGTCGGTTGAGTTGAGTCTGATATGACATGTTGATTTACCTTGTTTATGCCATTCATGATTATTGAATGTTTGATATGAATTTATGTTTCTGATTTGAGACATGTTATGAATACTTCTTATATGCTTTTGTATATGCTTTTATATGACTGCATGTTTACATTGTTTATACTGGGATATTTATATCTCACCGGAGTTATCCGGCTGTTGTCTTGTTTTGTATGTGTGCATGACAACAGGTGGGGCTGGATCAGGGTCAAGAAGAGGATGAGAGAAGATTAGATAGCGTGGAGATCCGGGCTTCGATGCAACATAGGATTCAGCACTGATATGTAGTTGAACCTAGTTGAATTCTTGTAGATAACACAAGATTTGTATGTTCATGTTTAATATGTAATTTGAGTAAATTACATTACGTTTCCGCTTTGTATTTTTAAAAAAAATTTAGACCCTGTTTTACAATTGATTATTTAGTCCCAATGATGATTAAGAACTTGATTAGCGTCCGGGTCCTCACAACAGGTTCATGATTTATAATTGTGTATATGCATGTATACATGTTTTATACTGGGATTCGTTCTCACCGGAGTTTCCGGTTGTTGTTGTGTCTGTATGTGTGCATGGCAACAGGTGAAACAGGATTTGGGTCTCGACGAGGATGAGAGATTGATAGAGTGGTGATCACGGGCCTGGATGAAGAACTAGTAGTCTAAATGCTTTGACATTGTTAATACTAGTTTGTATATAATTGTTGAAACAAGACATGTTTGTATTTATGTTTGTTGACATAAAATAGAGACATCTTGCTTTATTTATACATTTGGTTTAATGTTAAAAGCAAAATTTTGACCCACATTTTCTAGAAAAGATCCAATAAATCCCAAAAGAATTGAGTTAGAGCTCGGGTCCCAACAAAAGGTGGTATCAGAGCAGTAGGTTCTGTAGACTGAGATAGAATAGAATGAGCGGGGTAGATCGAGTCATCTTCCTTGCTTTTGATGTGATAGCATGATTTATTTCTTTCCCTATTACATGTTGTATTGTTATTTGAGTTGATTGAAGTATGTATTTGTAAAGACTGAATCAGAATCGATTCTGGATCAGAGGTATATGATCAGAGGAGGGCTGAGACAGCTTGTATAGATTGTGTACTAATCTTGTTGATAATCAGATATTCCGCCTCGAAAAATACCACAACCAGCAGCAGGTCAAGTGCCATAACAGGGTAGTACGTCAGGTACTCAGATGGATGTGACCGCTACACCTATGGAGACGTTATTGAAGAGGTTTCAGTCATTCCATCCCCCGACTTTGAAGGGCACGGAGACTGCAGTGGATTGAGAGAGCTGGCTAGACGATATAGAGATGCTATTTGAATCTCTTGCTTATACAGATGAACGGAGAGTGAAGTTGATTGGGCATCAGTTGCAGGAAGTGGCAAAGAGTTGGTGGCTTACCACGAAAAGAGCATTGGAGCATCGAGGGATCGATATTACCTTGGAAGGTATTCAAAGATGAATTTTATCAGCGTTTCTTTCCAGTCTCCTATCGAAAAGACAAAGGAGCAGAATTCGCCAACCTGAGACAGGGGCAGTTGAACATAGAAGAGTATGTTGCCAAGTTTTCTTCCTTGCTCCGATTTGCGCCACACATGGCAAGAAATGATGAAGCGGTCGCCGATCAATTCATTAATGGTTTGAACCCGGATAATTTTACTTTAGTGAACACAGGGCGACCCAACACTTTTTCTGATGCACTGAATAGAGCGAAAGGAGCAGAGGCTGGCTTGATTAGGCAGCGAGGAGCTTCCTATAGTGTTCAGAGTCAGAGACAGCCACAGCCCACCACACAGTTTCCATCACTTCCTCCTAGATTTGATAGTGGAAGCAGTAGTAGTGGTAAGAAAGATTCTTTGAAAGCTAGAGGCAAGCAGTTCAAGAGATCAAGGAGCAGTTCGTCGAGCTCCAGTGGGTCACGACAGAGAGGTCCTGACCAGAGTTCAGAGTATACATGTGTTTATTGCATTTCTTGTGGAGGCAGGCATGCCACTGAACAGTGTCAGGGAGTCATGGGACGATGCAATATTTGTAGACAGGAGGGACACTTTGCCAGAGTCTGTCCACAGAGAGGTGCACAGCAATCTCAGAGTATTGGGGCATCTGGTTCAGTATCTCAATCGGAGCGGCAAGCACAATCTGTTCATTCCTTTCATCCGCCACCTATACAAACCCAATCCCGAGCCAGAGGTAGCCAGATAGTGAGCCAACCTCCCAGACAGCAGGCTCGAGTGTTCGCACTGACAGAGGAGCAGGCCCAGGATGCGCCAGACGATGTGATTGCAGGTAACTGTTTTCTTTGCGGTTATCCTGCATATGTGTTGATAGACACAGGTGCATCCCATACATTCATTTCTGAGCATTTTTCATTGACACATGCATTGCCTATCGAGTCATTGTCTACTGTACTGTCTATTTCTTCTCTGTTGGGAAGTGGTCTGATATCTGTGACTTCAGTTAGACATTGCATACTACAGTTTGAGGGTCATGAGATTGACTTAGATTGCATTGTGCTTGGTTTAGCTGACTTTCATTGTATAGTGGGTATCGATATGTTAACCAAGTACAGAGCCACCGTAGACTGTTTTCACAAGATTGTCAGATTCAGACCTGAAATGACAGAAGAATGGAAATTCTACGGTAAGTGTTCCAGATCTCGGATTCCCTTAGTGTCTGCTTTGACTATGAGTATATTATTGCAGAAAGGAGCAGAGGGGTTCCTTGTATATTCAGTAGATCTACTGAAATCGAGCCCTACTTTGGCAGATCTGCCAGTAGTGTGTGAGTTTGCTGATGTATTTCCAGATGAGATCCCAGGGTTACCCCCTAGCCCGAGAGATAGATTTCAGCATAGATCTTGTGCCAGGTACTGTTCCTATATCTCGAGCTCCGTATAGGATGGTGCCGATAGAGTTGAAAGAATTGAAAGCACAGTTAGAAGATCTTCAGACCAAGGGATACATTAGACCGAGTGTGTCTCCTTGGGGCGCTCCAGTACTTTTTGTACGAAAGAAAGACGGTTCGATGAAATTGTGTATCGACTACAGGCCACTTAACAAGGCGACGATAAAGAACAAATATCCATTGCCTCGTATCGATGATTTATTTGATCAATTGTAGGGATCCTCTGTTTATTCCAAGATTGATTTGCGATCAGGATATCACCAGCTCAGAGTTCGAGATGTTGGTATACCAAAGACAGCATTCCGAACCAGATATGGACACTACGAATTTATTGTCATGCCTTTTGGTGTAACGAATGCTCCAGCGGTGTTTATGGGATTGATGAACCGTGTCTTTCAGAGGTATTTGGATGAGTTTATGATTGATTTTATTGATGATATCTTAGTTTATTCTAAGAATCCGAGTGAGCATGCCGATCATTTGAGAATTGTGTTGCAAACCTTGAGAAATGAAAGATTATTGGCTAAACTGTCAAAGTGTGAGTTTTGGCTGAGACTGGCTATCTTCTTGGGTCATATCATATCTGGAGATGGTATTTCTGTAGATCCGAGTAAAGTTGAAGTTGTGATCAGTTGGCCGAGACCGACTTCTGTGCCAGAGATACGCAGTTTCATGGGTCTGACAGGGTACTATCGACGATTCATTAAAGATTTCTCCAGCATTGCGAAGCCGATTACCCAGTTGACATAGAAGAATGCGCCATTTGTGTGGTCTGAGAATTGTGAGTCTAGCTTTCTAGAGTTGAAGAAGAGGCTAACCAGTGCTCCAGTATTGACGATATCTTCAGGTACTGGTGATTTTACTGTTTATTGTGATGCATCTCACAGAGGGCTAGGATGTGTTCTTATGCAGCGAGGACATGTGATCGCATATGCCTCGAGACAGTTGAAGACTCACGAGACTCGGTACCCAATTCATGATCTTGAATTGGCGACCATTGTTTTTGCATTGAAGATTTGGCATTACTATCTTTATGGTGAGAAATTTGATATTTACTCTGATCACAAGAGAATGAAGTATCTGTTTTCTCAGTCAGAGTTGAACATGAGACAGCGTAGATGGCTCGATTTGTTGAAAGATTTTGACTGCGAGATCAAATACGATCCAGGGAAGTCAAATGTAGTAGCAGATGCCTTGAGTCAAAAGGTATGTGCCATATCCTTATCGACGATAGATGTTTCGAATTTAGTTGAAGATTGTTGTTTGTCTGGATTGACATTTGATACAGATAGTAGACCGCTACCACTTGCTTCGATTCAAATTGAGCCAGATTTGATTATGAGAATCAAGGAAGCCCAAAGAACTGATCAGAATGTGCAGAAGTCGATTGATATGGTCAGATCAGGACATCAGTCAGAGTATCAGGTACATGATTATGTTCAGTATGTGAATAACCGTATTGTAGTGCCAGATGTTCCAGAATTGAAACAACAGATTATGTCAGAAACGCATTGTAGTCGGTTTAGTATTCATCCTGGTAGCAGAAAGATGTACAATGACTTGAAGACACAGTTCTGGTGGAAACAAATGAAGTCAGATATTGCCAAATTTGTGTCTAAGTGCTTGAATTGCCAACAGGTGAAGGCCGAGAGAAAGAAGCCCGGAAGTCTACTTCAAAGTTTGTCTATTCCTGAATGGAAATGGGATCACATTTCCATGGATTTCGTGACGAAGTTACCTCGATCATCCCGAGGCTGTGATGCGATTTGGGTCATTATTAACAGATTAACCAAATCAGCGTGTTTTATTCCATACAGAATGACATACCGACACGATCAGATGGCAGAGTTGTATGTCAGAGAAGTAGTCAGATTGCATGGTGTTCAGTGGAGTCGTCATGGCATCGAGGAAGCGACTTGGGAGACAGAAGCAGATATGAGACAGAGACATCCCGAGTTATTTACATGATGTGAGTATGTCTTGAGTCTTGATTATAATGCTTTTCATATATGATTTGATAGATTACCTGCGATTTCGAGGACGAAATCATTTATTAGATGGGGAGAAATGTAAGGCTTGAGATTTATTAGTTTTCATTGATGTGATATTCGAATATATGAGTATGCATGACATGTAATGAGAGGCATTAAGTGAGATGGGAGAAGGAAAGACATGGAAAAGGCATGAAAAATTAGAGTTTTGAATGCAAGGAAGACCGCACCCGCGCTTAGAGAAGGACTGCACCCGCGGTCATTAACTTTGAATTTTTGAATAGGATGCCGAAGCAACACCGCACCCGCGGTCTAAGAAGAAACGTACCGGCGGTTGATGACCAGTAGGTTAGGGAATTTGGTACGAACCAAGACCGCACCCGCGGTCGTCAAATTTTGGAAAATGAAATTTGGTGCCGTGAGCAGACTGCACCCACGATCATGAAGAAGCGCACCCGCGGTACTCTGTGCGAGATATCCACCTTTGCTTATTAAGTTGACACATGGCATGGTATATATATACTTCGAGCATGAGTCACTTCCTTCCCATTTTCAGCTGAAGAACCGAGAGAGAGATTGTAGAGGAGGGCAAGGTTCTTTCATTGTAGAAGTTAGCTTGTGCAAGAATTATTCATCCAAATTTTAATCTTAGATTTGTGCTCCTCTCAACCAAGGCTACAAGAGGATGTAATTTTGGTTATGTTTCAGAATGTTTTGAAGCTTACATGTTTGGGAAATCCTGATATGATTGAGATTATGTGTTCTTATGAATATGATGAACGTATATTTGAAACCGGATCGAAGAAAGGTTATCGTATGTGATTTTTTTATATTTTCAGAATATTCGTATATGAGATTATGTAAATTTTAAGATGATAATGAGTATATTGTGCTGATTATGAGTTGAGGATTATGACTTGTTGAGATATGTTGAGATTTGAATGGACCGGTATCGAGAAACTATGCCGTTATACCGTCGAATTGTATCAAGATTGATATTGAACCGTACTAGTATTAGTTTGAGTTGTGGTTTGACATTGTGCATCTCAACATTATCATTTCAGATTTGGATTGACAGATTTGATACCGACTTCGAGACTTCGATTTATTCCAACGCCAAGAAGGTATAATTCATGTGAATTCGGGAGATATGACTCGAATCAGACTTAGTTGGAGTTTCCCAAAATCACATACTAGAATGTTGTTTATGTTTGATTTCGATTATGCCTTGTTTATGGATTTATATTCAAGCATTGAGATAGGAGTCGTTGGCAGACTTGCCAAACTAGACGTTCGGTGGCATCGGCGCATAGGAGAAGATCGACTCCAATTGTAGATATCCGATACAGACAGGGCCAAAGTTTAGGAATAAGACGTACCGTTACCACGATATGGAGGGTAGGTGACAGACAGTAACGTCTTATTCACACCGAGATCCCTAGAGTTAGTGTTGAGTCGATTCAAGATATGATTTGATTGAGTTGCATGCTTATATCGACTTGGTTTACTAGATTAATGAACCTTTTGCTATTACTTTGCTTCATGATAATAGCATATTCATGATTTATGATTGTGTATATGCATGTATACATGTTTTATACTGAGATTCGTTCTCACCGGAGTTTCCGGCTGTTGTTGTGTCTGTATGTGTGCATGGCAACGGGTGGGACAGGATCTGGGTCTCAACGAGGATGAGAGATTGATAGAGTGGTGATCACGGGCATGGAAGAAGAACTAGTGGTCTAGATGCTTGGACATTGTTAATACTAGTTTGTATATAAATGTTGAAACAAGACATGTTTGTATTTATGTTTGTTGAAATAAAATAGAGACATCTTGCTTTATTTATATATTTGATTTAATGTTAAAAGCAAAATTTTGACCCACATTTTCTAGAAAAGATCGAATAAATCCCAAAAAAATTGAGTTAGAGCTCGGGTCCCCACACACTCACAATATAAAACGTTGTTAAAGTTAGCTATTGTAAGGCCCGAGAATTTGATTATTGTAATCTGAAATGATTTGGATATAATTACCGTAATCTTAGATTAATCTGGGATGATTTCTTGATTGATTGAAGTGATTATAGATAGAACGGAGTGGACCGGGAAAGACGAAAACAGACGCGGAATATATGTGCGAGGGTGTGCATTTGCGCACATGCGTGGCGTGTAAGCACGCACATGCACGGATTGTCCAGAACCTCTCGCGCATATGCGCGAGACAGGGCGCGCATATGCACGAGGTAGGTGAAATGCCGAGGGAGAACTCCAGAGAGCTTGGCGCATATGCGCGACGGGAACGGCGCACATGCGCGAGCATGACAGAACAATTGGCACACATGCGCGGACTGGAGGCGCGCATATGCGCGGAAGCTGCTGAGACACACGCGCGGAGAGATTTTGTCTCGCGCATATGCGCCGATGATGTCGCGCATATGCGCGAGACGTGCAGAACAAAGGGGCAAGCCACTTGCCTTACATGCGTTCGTGTATGTGTATATATATATATATATATATATATATAAAGGCACGAATTCTTCAGAATCAGAAAGAAGAAATCGAGAAAAAGGTTTGAGAAAAGAATTGAAAAATCCTTACGCCTTTTGTGAGAAATCCGCCCGTCCGATTTTGAATCCGACTGCGGTACTGTGTTCCTATCGACGTAGGCTATAACTAGACGTAGTTTTGCTACGTTTTGATATGATTCGAAATTATGGTATTGTCAGAAGCTGATAGGATTCATATATGATGTTATTGTCATGTTAGACATCGTATAAATCGAAAACGGATTGAAGAACAGATACCATATGAAATTGTTATGATGTTTAGAGTTGAGTTGATTGAGAATTGATATCAGGATTGGAGTATTATCGAGTATGAGATATTAGAATTAATATCTTATCGATATGGTATTGCTGGGTATATTGATATTATACCGTTATGCCATCGATATCGAATTAGGTTAAATATTGAGCAGAACAGATTTGATTCGAGTGGTGTATTGATATTATACTCCTCGATATTGTTCTTGTCAGATTGAGTATTGACAGGCTTCGAGTTCGAGACTTCGACAGAGTCAGAGTAACAGAAAGAAAGGTATAAATGAATGTGGTGTTGGGATTGCACAACTCGAGGAAGGTTTGACTCGAGTTCCCTAAATCACATACTTAATTTATTACATTGATTCTTGTAATTGATGAGATTGATGTTTGTTGTCTATTGATTCATAGCCACTGCATGTATTGCCTACTGAGTCGTTGAGTCATAGGCTGATTCGCCTAGTCACCGACTGATTCGGCTGGTTATTGACTGATTCGTCTAACTTAAGCTGATTCGCTTAATTACCGGCTGATTGTCTGGTTATTGACTGATTCGTCTAAACTTAAGCTGATTCGCTTAATTACAGGCTGATTCGTCTGTTTATTGGCTGATTCGCCTAATTCTTCACTGATTCGTCAATTCTGCGGCTGATTCGCCCAGACACTGGATATATGAATTATATCTATGTCGTTTAGGGATTGATTCATTCCTATCGACTGAGATTCGAGATATTTATCATTATTTAGACATCGGGATCCCTAGGATATAGTTGAGTCGAGTCTGAGACGACGCGTTGTTTGAGTCGAGTCTGAGTCGACGCGTCGGTTGAGTTGAGTCTGATAACGACATGTTGATTTACATTGTTTATTTCATTCATGATTATTGAATGCTTGATATTGATTTATGTTTCTGAGTTGATACATGTTATGAATATTTCTTATATGCTTTCGTATATGCTTTTATATGATTTCATGTATACATTGTTTATACTGGGATATTTATATCTCACCGGAGTATCCGGCTGTTGTCTTGTTTTGTATGTGTGCATGAAAACAGGTGGGGCTGGATCAGGGTCAAGAAGATGAAGAGAGATCATGATAGAGTGGAGGCTCCGGACTTGGATTAGAGATAGGGTAAACACTTGATAGTAGTTGTTGAACCTGAGTATGTATGATTGTATATTTTATCAGATTTGAACTTTTCTACTGATATGTATAGTAGTTTGATTCCATTACCTTCCGCATTTAAAAAAAACATTAGACCCTGTTTTTATTGATTAATTAGTCCAATGATGATTAAGAACATGATTAGCGTCCGGGTCCCCACAACAGGTGGTATCAGAGCGATAGATCTTTTAGATTGAGATAGAAGAGGCTAGTGAGCGGGGTAGAATGTGTTTCATTCCTTGCTTGTGAATGCTAGCATGCTTACTGCTTTATATAATACATGTTACTTGACTTATCTGATTTGATTTTGTAATTTTTATTACTGGAACGAATCTGAAACTGATTCTCGGTCAGCAGTAAGATGATCGGGAGGGAGATTGAATTGAAACAGATGTGTTGGATTGGGTTACTAATCCTTTTGAGTTTCAGATATGCCTCCCAGAAGAATACCAGAATAGGGTTAGTACATCGAATCCTCCAATGGATGTAACACCGACCCCAATGGAAACCTTGCTGAAGAGGTTTCAGTCATTCAAACCACCGACTCTTACGGGTACTGAGACATCAGTTGAGTGTGAGAGTTGGTTAGGTAACATTGAGATGCTGTTTGATTCACTGGAGTACAGTGATGAGCGCCGAATTAAATTGATTGGCCACCAGTTGCTTGATGTTGCAAAACACTGGTGGGTTACGTTGAAGAGGGCCTTGGAGCAACGAGGTACGATTATTACTTGGGATGTATTTAAAACTGAGTTTATCAGAAATTTTTCCCAGTATCGTACAGGAAAGACAAGGGGGCGGAGTTTGCCAATTTAAGACAGGGTCAGCTGAACATTGAAGAATATGTGACCAAGTTCTCTACCTTGTTGAAGTTTGCTCCACATGTGTCTGAAAATGACGAAGCCGTTGCTGATCACTTCATCAATGGCTTGAATCCCGAGATTTTTTACTTTGGTGAATACCGGGCGACCCAATAACTTTGCTGATGCCATGAATAGAGCAAAGGGCGCTGAGGCAGGCCTGATAAGGCAGAGAGGAGCTGAAATTTGTTCCTCCAGTGTCGAGACCACCGCAACCACCTCCCCGATTCGAGAGTGGCAGTAGCAGTGGTATAAGGAAAGATTTTCTGAAGGCTAGAGGGAAAGCAGTTTAAGAAGTCTGGCGGCAGTTCTTCTAGCTCCAGTAGTTCTCAGCAGAGTTATACCGGGGCTTACTGCGGAAATTGTGGAGGGAGACATTCCACTGAACAATGCCAAGGAGTACTTGGTAGCTGCCACTTCTGCAAACAACAGGGACATTTTTCCAGAGTATGTCCACAGAGGGGTTCCCAAAGATTCCAGGGAGCCGAATCATCTGGATCAGCGA